>NC_137923.1:6404827-6412327 GCF_963457725.1 Sprattus sprattus
TGAAAAACGTGTTTGATGCATGTGTATCATCAGCAGTTCTGAACGACGGTTATCACAGTCATCTTGACCATCACAGTCTGTCTTCCAGGGGAAGTGGCATTAGCTCAATGCTACGGTATTTCCTGCCAACAGATGTTTTTTTTTTTTTTTTTCTTTTAATGAGTCAGAGAGTCAAAGAGAGAACAACATGAGTGACCTCTCTTCAGTCATAAACATCCTCTGGGTTTTTCATCAGAAATCCAGACAATGCTGTGTCGCACACCAGGGCTCTGACCAGCTCCATCCCCTGCTACTGTCCCTTTCGTGGCCTGTGAAGCAGAAGGGCTGTTATTGTGGGCATGGTTCCACACGGGCTGTGGCGGGGGAGGGAACCTAAAGCAGGACGCACCGGGGTAGACAGGAAGAGGAAGTCGTTACCTATGACCTGTCAGGGATTCTCCTTGCTGCACTTTCGCCTCATGACAATGCAGTGTGCACCGATCCTCAGCCTTCACCTGTGGACCTGGCGGAAGACAAGAAGTGACCTACTGTAAGTTCAGAACTCAACCTGCTGTCAGGGTAACCAAAGTTGAATTTGACAGTTCTGCCTTATGGTCCCAATTCTCTTCATTCAACTGTCTCCTACATCCCATGATGTGCTTAATTACAGTGGTTAAATGCCTCCCTGCAGGTACACACTGGATGTTGAAATCATGTCCATATAAATATTGACAGTACATACACTACCATAAAAACACTGGCTGATTTGACGAGCCCAGGGAGACTAGTGAATACTTTGTGGAAGCTAATGGGGATCCAAATAAACAATAAGCAACAGTTAACCATGATTGTCCAGCGTATTGAGGTGTCCTGTGACAGGATTGACTGGATTGAGTGTAATATGTGACAGAGCACGGGGCTGTTTGGCTAACATGAGCACACCCTCGCTCCTGACACACAGGCCGTTGGCGGCAGGCGCCGGACACATCTGCCTGATGAGCAGCTGATTGGAGGACGGAGAGGATCCTCTGAGTCACCGACTAAAAGCTGCCCCGGCACCTGCTTCCTCTGGAACAGGGCTGTTTGTGTCCCTGCTCGGCCAGCTTCCTGTGGTCACGTGTGGGGGATGTCAGGCCACTAGCTGCCCCCCTCCGTCCGCCCGTAGCCCCCATATCTCCGTAGTAGCTTGGAGAGAAGTAAGACTCGACAGTTCTTCACTCATACATTCTCTCCTCTCCTTACCTCCACCCTGTACCCCAGTACCATCCCCCATCCCCGTCCCTCCCCCACTCTGATCCGATAAGCTTGATCGTTTTAATTGAAAGTCAGAGGAGGGCACTCTTGTGGTTTCATTATTAATTTAAACACTCAGGGTAACTTAAAGTGCAATTTTCACCCACATGTGAAACAGGAAAATCAATGGAAACAACAGCACTAAGCATCAAGGTTAATTACAGATGCCGGAGCTGTGGGTGGGGTGAGGTGTTTTTTCACCTCCGTTCCTGCCTGTCTCACTGCGGTTCCAGGGGGAGCATTTTTGACGTGGGCCCACTCCTACACACTCAGGAGTCCAGGTAAACAGTGATCTGTTTGATGGGCTGCAGATTAGAAATGGCATTTGATTGCTGCATCCCTCCTAACTGGAGCCTGCTCTCCTCCACTGCAGATGAGAGGTGGTGTGTAACATAGACATGACAGCCTGCTGCCGAAGTGCAAATCTATCACAATAAAGGTAGTATATGTTAGCCTGCTCTCGGCTAGTGAGCTAAATGATTTTATACTACCCAACCCAAGCAGATTGGGGGGAGCACATTACTACATTTGTGCGTCCCATTTCCTCTCCCTTCACAGAAATAACATCTCTGAAAGTTGATTTTAGCGATAATTAAACCATTCCTGACTGTGTGGGCCCATTGCTTTGCCTAGCAGTTACCGCTACAGTGACACACTAGCGCTTCATGAGGTACTGTCATGCCAAATAGTGTCCGGATGCCAAATAGTGTCCGGGTGACGTCATTCTGGCTTTTGAACGACTCTTGAGTGACAGTTGCAATACCAACACTAGCATTACGTAACCCGGACACTTTTTGGAAGTCACAGACTCGCGCTGCATTAAATACCTCACACGATTTATCCCAGAGCATAACGCATTATACTTCCCCACCTGAGACCAGCTTGCCTATATTATTTGTTGATATAGGCCTATTTAGACAGACTTGGGAGAGTTCATACTAGCTAGCTAGCTATACACTTAGCAAAATAAATATCTCCTTGTCTTGTTATTTGCCCTTGTGACTTACCTACATCCTACCCTTTTTTGTCAGATCCACCCTCAATGTCTTTTTATTTGTTCTAGTGTCCTACTAGTTGTGCTCTATAGTTAAAGGTGGTGCAGACAATTCCCCGTTTTGTGAAAATGTAATTGTGGGTGCTGTCACTATGTCTAATAATTACAACAGATTAAGGACTTTCTTAAAGCAGCACAACAGAGAAATTGCTAATCGCTAACGAGATGCTAGCGGCTAAACCTAGGGAAACCCGGTGTGGCTTTAGCTGGTTAGCATGCTAACTTTAGTAGATACCTGGGAAACACAGTATCATAACGTAAAAATGGTTATTTCTTCACATTCTGTTGCTATTTGTAGTTCATTTGCAAATGCTTGAACTAAATTACTAAATATAAATAAAGCACATTTAAAGAGACAGTATGTAACAATGTGTGCACTTTTTGAACCATGTTTTATAGGCAACTAGTAGGCTCCTAGCCTGACGATGTCACACTCATAATTCTAGTCAGAATATGAGTCTGAGACTGCTCCATTGGGCTGTGATTATGGGGCGTGTTTCAACCGTAGACCATCAGGGCCAGCTGATACATTCAACTTTTACTGGATCCCGTACAAAAGACGGCGAAAACATCTTTTCGATCTTCAAATGCCTTGATCGCGTTTCTCTGTTCCTCATTCAAAATGAATGCGCTGTCAATGTCTTCTAAAACAGACTCCAATCTCCACATCTAAGCTCTTCAGCGGCAGCCATGTTTGTTGAAAAAGCTTCAAACCAAGCGCTCTCGGTGACGTGGTTGATTACGTTACGGTTGATCATCTCTCCATCATCGTATAAAGCCCGCCCTGACAATTTGATTGGCTGTCTAGTTTTTGGTCGGGCATAATTGCTCCCCAACGGAGCGATGCCAGACCGAACTTTCAGACCTCAAATGTTGTGGGTGGGGCTAAGTTCGGTCTGGCATCCAGGCTAGTAGGCTCCTGGTATCATCTTCAAATTAATTTCCATGGTATATTGTCATGTGAAAGACTGATTAACGCACTTCTCATCCCAACTAGGCTATGCACTATGCAGTTGTGTGGTTCGGGTCGAAACACCTTGTGAAAAAGCAAGCTTTCAACAGACATCATCAGCAATTATTATGGCCAAAAGACATGCGTTAGTAGCCTTTTATCAGTGCCAACTGTGCTGTTGGTGGTGTTGTTGCATTTATTTTCAGTAGTTAAATAGATTTTTGACCAAATCTTCTGCTGCTTTGAGTCCTCAGTTATGATTGGAAATAAGCTCTTGTTTTCAACTCTTCCTACTTCCTCTTTCTGGAATGCAGGCACAGGTTTATCTCTTCACACCTATTTACAAACAACTGGTTGATTCTGTGTTGAGTAGTTGTTTAGTGCCTTTGTGTGGTGTTGTTCTATGTGAATGCCAATTTACACTGCAAGTCATGGCTCATCAGTTGAAATGCAGTCACACCACAGATTGTATTTAGTGGTCCAATATCCACAACACGAGACACACCATTCCAGAATGGGATTCATACCTTCTTCAGCCTGTGATGGGATTGTTTTTCTATGTGCCAAGTGGCAGTGGGGGAAATGTGGTGTCTGTGCTGCCCTTTGCTTGGGCCAGCAGGAACAGCTGCGCTCTATGAGCAAAAACAATCTTCTGTGCCACACAGACAGCACTTGAGAGGAAGGATGTCAATAGCATTCCACTGCTGACGGCAATGAGAGGAGCAGCATGCTCAGCGAGACAGAGAGAGGGGGAGAGAGTGAGGGAAAGCCACTGAAATCTAGTATCAGTGCAGGCGAAGGACACGGATCAATCATAAGAAAAGCAAAACACTTCATTTGGAAACACTATGGCTGAACAATGCATGGGGAAAGTGTACTGCATGTGATAGTAGTGTTGGGGGAAGGATGCCTTTGGAACTGAGCCATACAGTGTTGGTTGTTGATATGGCTGACATTTGGGAACTGCTAAAGGTGCTAGTGGTCAACAAACACATGGAACAACATCTGAACACAGGGGACCCAATCTGAGGTGCTTGCCCTGGGCATGGTGTTAACCAGAATTGGACTCTGGACTCATGTAAGCCCTTTTCAACTGTGGAAGACAAAAACAAGCTGTATCATGGCTTCCATCTTATTAGGTATCTATTGTTCTGCCCTACTGACAATGCCTTGCTTGTGACCACTCTCATTGCAATTAATGTTGCACTTTTGCCTGCAATGCCCATACTCTCAACCAATTAGTTTGGTTTGTGTGATAATTAAATTATAGAAACACAGGACACTTAGTCAAACAGGTCCGCATTACCATATTTTGGAATATTTTACTTAATTACATCTGGGGACCAAATGAGAGATAAGGCACAAAAAAAGATTTTTAAAACAGCCTCATAACATTGTTATTAAGAGGCTTGGGATAGACCTTATGATGTGTTTGGAAATTAGGGCTATCAAACATTTAATGCAGCGTCCTCCTGTAGGCAAAAGCCTTTAAATGAGTCAATTAGGCATCCATTATTCTCGCTGCCAGGCCACAAGTGGAGGCTGATATGCATAAAGTGTTTATCAAGACAGACGTCCACTTAAACGCATCCAATAAAGTACAAAGCCAGTTAGTTGCAAAGAGTATGAGTGCCCTGTGGAGGATGTGGATTTTTTTGCAGTGTAGTGGTTTGTGTGTGTGTGTGTGTGTGTGTGTGTGTGTGTGTGTGTGTGTGTGTGTGTGTGTGTGTGTGTGTGTGTGTGTGTGTGTGTGTGTGTTTGTGTGTGTATTTGTGTGGGGGGTGGTTGTACTAGGTCCTCAATCAAGAAGTAATTCGGTATTATCTGCATAATGTTGCATCATAAATTAAAATAACCCGATTAACATGCAAAGCTTTCAAAATTGCCTAAAATAATGCACATGCATACATTAAGAATTCTGTGCAAATGAGAAGAATTATATGACCATAGAGGAGGATGTGCCTACGCCAAATCCAGAGGATACTTTAATTATGCTGGTTAGTGTTTGTTCTCAAGTGGGCTCAAAACAACAATGCTTTCTTTTGTTGAAATGTTTAAGGCTAGCATTAATTTCATTAACGTTGCACAAATGTTTATTTCAGAGCAGTGTGTACAGTCCTCTGACTTCACAAACATGTCGTCATTCACAAACAGGTAACTAAAGAATTGCTTTGTTGTGTAATCGCGTTAAGAGAGTGGACCTGCCTCTTTTAGCCTTATGTTTTGCTAGTGTGGTGGCGGCGCCTTACGTTATGCTAGTGTGGTGGCTGCGCCTTATGTTATGCTAGTGTGGTGGCTGCGCCTTATGTTATGCTAGTGTGGTGGCGGCGCCTTACGTTATGCTAGTGTGGTGGCGGCGCCTTACGTTATGCTAGTGTGGTGGCGGCGCCTTACGTTATGCTAGTGTGGTGGCGGCGCCTTACGTTATGCTAGTGTGGTGGCGGCGCCTTATGTTATGCTAGTGTGGTGGCGCCGCCTTATGTTATGCTAGTGTGGTGGCGGCGCCTTATGTTTTGCTAGTGTGGTGGCGGCGCCTTACGTTATGCTAGTGTGGTGGCGGCGCCTTACGTTATGCTAGTGTGGTGGCGGCGCCTTACGTTATGCTAGTGTGGTGGCGGCGCCTTACGTTATGCTAGTGTGGTGGCGGCGCCTTACGTTATGCTAGTGTGGTGGCGGCGCCTCTCACCCACTCTGCCTTTGCCAACCCGTCTGTCTGCCCTGACAGGCTGGCGTCTGTGTGCGGGAGCGTCCATGTCGTACAGCACGTCCGCCCACAGGCCACACGCCAGAGGGCTGTTATGAGTCTGCCATTTGCAAATGGTTATTAATTGTGCTGCAGGATGAGGAGCAGGGGTGTGCACTTGTCTAGGGGGTGCAAGAGGAGGAGGGTGAAGGGGTGTAGGGATGCAGAATTTGAGGTGATGGTGGTAGGTGAGGTGAGGGTGGGGGCGGGGGTAGGTAGGGGAGGGAGGGATGGTGATACCGGGGCGATGGGGCTGGCCAGTCTCGGCGGCCGGCACTCCAGTGCACATAGCTCTTCATCAAGCCGCAGCCGTCACTGCTCCACAGACAATTACAGTCCTCTGATTGCTATCAGACAGGGAGGGGATTTTTACAAATTAGGGGATAAATAGAATTTTCCACATGCCTAATGGCAGGGGCCGGGGAGCAGTAATGAAAAACTATACATCACAATCAGCCAGACAATCCTATTCATGGCAATGCATTATGCTCACTATTCATAATAATGCTATGCTGACAGACACTGCAGGCCAGGACACCACAATAGGGTAATATGGAGGATGATGCCAGCCCTGGGCATTAGAACAGGGCCTATTTCAGCATTATAGACCCACCCCCCCCACGACCACCCCTTCCCAAATCTATTCCTAACTCCATGGATCCATGTAAGTATTAAATTTGTGTTTATTATTTGCCTGTTTTTTGAGTGATATTCAATTAAGTGTGATTTGTCATTTTATAGCGCGGTAAAATGCGTGGCATATGCAGGCTGTTCAATTAATGAGGGACCAACTGCGACTCAGTGGAGGGTTGGTGCGCGTGGCCGTCCTGGTTTACAGGTTTGGGGGGAAAAGTGCTCTTCAATGGCATTTGGGTTGTTTCTCTGCTTCATTAATTGAATGAACTGCGAGCCAGCCGGCCATCCACTTCAGAGCTAAGCCAGGTTAAGTCGCACACAAGGCCGGTTCCATTCCTTCACTATCTCATGAAATTTTAAGTAGGATTAAAGAAGGGAAAAAAGGACCCGCGAAAGGGCGCTCCGTCTCAATTCTTAAAGTTTTAATGGAAAATGGAGACATTAATTGAAATGTGGTTACAGCTAAAAAGAAACAAACATCGGAAAATCAGCTTATCAAATAACCAACAGGCAAACAAGCATTTACAGACACAAACACACACTCACAGACACACAGACACACACACACACACACACACACAGACACACACACACACACACACATTCATTTATCCCACAATCAACCCAGCGAGATCCAATTTTCTTGTGATTTACACACACAGCAGGTCTGTACCCATCCACTCAGATGCCACAGGCTGCTTCCCCACCGGCCACAATCCTTCAATTACAGACTCCAAGAATCCCACTGTAGACCAACCTCACCCTCTCCCTCTCCTCCCAACCTCACCCTCTCCCTCTCCCGCTCCCTCTCCCTCTCCCTCCCCTCCCTCACCCCCCCCCTCC
>NC_137923.1:6417327-6434827 GCF_963457725.1 Sprattus sprattus
ACTAGTTAACCTGCACTCCGAGACCCTTCTGTGAAATGCTAAAGATTGCGGAACCGTAAAAGAGGGGCGACATGATGTGCAATATGTCAAACAGAAGGACATTTTCACTCTTTCCCACACCACTGCCACAGCACAGCCGGGGCCCAAGGGCATCATCCACCTCCAATCGCTAACCCTTGTATAAGTTTCCAATTCCAGCTGGCCTGGATTATGGTGCTTTTTTATTATTTATTTTATTTTATCGCCAAATTATTACAACGCTGATAAGATGGAGATGATGATGTCCCAGTATGTCGGACCTTGACCTCTCTCCCGGTAATGGAGATCTCCCTGGCTACCCAGCCTCACACACACACACACACACACTCATGCTCACACGTAGGTGTCCAAACACAACTGTAAGGAATAGGATGTTTGACTGACCCATGGAGTCACCATGTTATGCGTTGGCCACAAAACGCTAACATGGATAAATGCTAATATGCAGAGGATGATCACACATGCTAATATATACACACACACACCTTTGCATGTTGGCGCGCCAACACACACACACACACACACACTCTCTTGCAGCACCCCTGGGGTGAGAGGCAGCACTCACGGACATGGAGATTGGTTTTTAGTTAAATGTCACTGGGGGTGAAAGGATAGCCCAGGGCCACTCTTCCCTCTGCTGCCTGTCACACTGGCTGCTGCTGTGTCAATACAAGGGCCCCACATCAGTCTGATGGGAGTTAATTAGGGTGGGCCAGTGGTGGTGGCCTTACGCAAGCCCTGCAGTTCACCAAAGGCTCACGACCCAGGCCCAAATGTTAACTCTAAACCTGCGGCCTTTAATGCTTTCAGCGGACCTTTTTTGTCCCAAGTTCGATTATCTGATACGTCTGTTAGGCTGAATCCCATTTCTCCCGCTACCCCTTCGTCTTTCCCCTTCCCCTCCATTTTGCGCGTTCATGTGGAGGGGTAGGGCTGTCCCAATTCACGTTAAGACAGAGGGGTAGGGGAAGGGGAAGCGCTTTCTACCGCTCCAAACGAAGATTTTCCGAGGGCACACTTCAAACGGAGGGGTAGACTGATTTCCCTCAATGCATTGCGAACCCGTGATCATTAAAGAACAAACATCGCGCGAGTCCATTTAAAAATGTCGGAAACAGCAGGGAAAGCATCACACAAATGAAAGTATTTTCTTTGTAATTCATGATTTTAAAACTTGTTTGATGAAATGTTGCATTGTGTAAATAACAGCTGCAGGCGCCATGTTTGTTTATATCTGGTGAGTGACAGCTGTCGCTCTCCGGTAACGTAACAGCTGACGCTTCGTACTGATGACGTACGTAATTGTTGAAGTGCTATCCCAATTCGAAGGGCTAGCGTTTCAACCCCTTCCGCTACCGCTCCGTTTGAAAAAGCGAAGGTGAAGGGGTAGGGGTAAGGGTAGGGGTAGAGATGAGAAATGGGATTGGGCCTTAGTGTCTAATCTTACTTTTTTTTTTTAGTGGGGGGGGGGGGGGGGGTGAATGGTTGGCTGCCCTCAAAAATAGTTGCAAGCTTTGCATGAAGGATGCATAGAAATGTTCTAATACGAGTCATCCATAGAATGAAGACGGCCAGCTTGATTTCCTCTTGAGGAATGCTTGCCATATGATCTGTGTGTGTGGTGCGAGATGGCAGGTGGCAGGTGGCATTCAAAAAATGGCGCCTGGTGGCTTCCTCTGCTGTGTATCTGTGTACTCCTCTATGTCACATTGTGTAACATTTTCTAAACAAAAAACAGTACAGAACTCCCCTGCCTTTCCTCAGTATGTGCATTATGTCTATCAGTGTGTACACCAGTGTGAGCTTCTATGCATTTGTGTGTGTGTGTGTGTGTGTGTGTGTGTCTGTACTTAAGTGTCCATCCAGGCGCCTGTGTGTTGACGTTTGTGTGTCTGTGTGTGTGTAAAACATTCCGACATGTTCCGCCTGTCCAAGCACAGACGTCCGGCTGTCAGTCAGCCCGGGGTCGCACTGCTCAGGGGCCCGTGCTAGGCTCCGCCCATCCCCAGGCCCTGGCATCGGCCACCCTCATGCCATTAGATCACACGGCCCACTTAATTCGGTGCTTCTGACAGATCAGACCACACTGAAAGGCTCCAGTTAGAGTGTGTGTGTGTGTGTGTGTGTGTGTGTGTGTGTGTGTGTGTGTGTGTGTGTGTCTGGGGGGGGGGGGGGTGATGGGAGAAGGCCAAGATGTGTGGCAGTGGCAGGTGCCAGCAAGCGAGCAAGTGCTGACCCAGGGCTGGCCCGCCGGTCAGCGGAAAGGTCAGCGTTTCTCAGTCCTTCCCTGTAGATCGCGCTGATTCATGAGGAGTGCAGACACTGCAGCTGGCCATGGGGGCAGATGGTTGTTTGCGTGGCTTAATGGGTGAGGTCGCCGTTTGTGATTGTGTTTGTTTGTCTGTTTGTTTGTTTGTTTGTTTGTTTGAGAAGCAGAGTGTTTGGATGTGATGGGTCTGCCGAATTTAGTTTTGGTCTGATTGGTTGTTCTATCTCCCCCTTGTGCATAGTTTATTTCTGTGCCACCAAAAATCCACGAGATCACTCCTAACAACAGGTTTGATCTCTCTTTCGCTCTGTTTTGCTCTACAACACACACACACACACACACACACTCACACTTTACAGTCACCATACTGTGGGCAGCACCACATGGCAGCAAACACCGGGAGAGATAAATGAATATCCCCATACACATAAACAACATCACACAGGGCTCGACTCCACTCTTCCCACTAATTCCTATTCATTTAAACGCCACATGGGCAGGCCACGCGGCCAAAGACACATTCATTATTTAGCTGCTTGTGTTTATGAATAGCTTACTGGTGCAGGCCCCAGCCCGCATGCAACGAGACTCGTAAATCACAACCACACACACGCACTTTTCTGGCGACTCAAGGGTGTAAGCCGACGTTTTGTGTGTGTGTGTGTGTGTTTGTGTGCGAGAGCGAGTGTGTGCATGTGCTTGTGTGTTTGTGTATGCATGTGGGTATTTGTGTGCTTAGGGCAGCTCGAAGGTTTGTCGTCAATTTACCTTCGTGCTCTTCCTCTCACTGTTTAATTAGTAATGAGGACAAATATTAGTTTGTTCCAGAGGGCAAGAGTGAACAAGAGAGCGAGAGAGAGAGAGAGGGAGAGAAATAGAGACTCGATCTCCCCCTGGACAAAATTTAAGTCAGCACTCTCTGTCAGTGTAGGGCCTGCCTGCACTGCCTCCGCTCTCTCCACCAACGCAGCTGGTACCGTTCCTGCTGCCGCCAGGCCCATGGGGGTGGGGGAGGAGTGATGGAGCAGCCTCGGGTCGGAGGTAAACACCAGCCAGCATCAACAACAACCACGACAGCCACCCCAAACAGCCCCGGCTCCTCCTCAAGCCTTATTTATCACTGCCCGCAGTGGGGAAGATTTACCCCGCAGCTACCCTTTTTTTCTTCTAAAGAGAAAGAAAGTAGACAGAGCCAACCTTGGCTGTTTAACATAGTCTCTGCGATAAATAATATCTCGCCATGTGCATTTGTCAATGTGACACTTTCTCCTTTATTGAGTTACACTCCAGGGATTCCTCTTCCCGACTCTCTCTCTCTGCTCTCAGCCTCTTTCTTCTCCTCCCCTCGACTGAGGCGCTCTCATCTTGAACATTGGTGAGGGGATAGTGACAGACTGGTCAGCCAAACTCTCAGACTGGCGTTGATAAATAAGGGGTCGTGACTTTTTACATGACAACTGACTCTAGCACCATCAGTCTTTACAGTGATATGGTAGTTTCAGTGACAGCATTTTGACTTCAGGTGAGTCAAAAGGGACTCACTGAGTAGAACAAATATCTAATGTCTAGAAGATCTAAGTATAGTTGTCCTTTGGGTATGTCTTAAGAAGAGGACCTTACTGGAGAAATTGGGTTCAAATGATGAAACCTATCTTTCCAGTGCATCACATTGAAAAAAATACTTCATGAACTTCGCTTCTCACTTGGCTGGCCTGGTCTGGTCGCTCCAAGGAGCTGTCCAGGGTGCTGAACCCAGCTCACCCGTGCCTCTGATAACTTTGGCCCCTGGTGTATCAGGTGACTTTAATCACACCTTGTGTGCAGCATATTATGCATAAAGCCAGTGGCATGATTCACAGCCCTGCAGCGAACCATTTGACATGCAGCAGAATATAAAACAACAACTCTCGGCCGCCTTTTATTCCTTTCGATTTGTCTTGCTTAAAAAACAAACAGGGCGGTGAGCGGATGAATAAATAAAGGTGTGAGAATGGATGGGGGGCGTCTGGAAGGCCCAATGCAGTGGTGGTTTTCTCTCTCTTTCTCCCTTCTGGCCGTCACAGGGCCGTCTCCAGGCGGGGCGTTTATCATGGTGTCTGCCCTGGAAGAGGCTCAATCCATCAGTCCCCTACGCATCATGGACCATGGGGGGGTGGAGAGGGTCGCTCACTGCACCACCACAACCACCACCACCACCACCACATCACAAGGAACAGGCCCACTGCATGACTGGGACTTGCCCAGGAGGATGTCAGAACAGAACGCTTCAGGGGTCAGAACTGGGCCTGCTGGGCCCAGGCAGTCTCTCTCTTTGGAAAAGAAGAGGTACTGTTGCTCAGCTGAAGAGTAGTTCAACTGCACAGTACCCTAGGTCACTTTGAATGAGTGCCTGCTAAACAATGAATAAACCCTGGATAGCTACTTGGAGCGACCAGACCATGCCAGCCAAGTGAGAAGCGAAGCTCATGAAGTATTTTTTTCAATGTGATGCACTGGAAAGATAGGTTTCATCATATGAACCAAATTTCTCCAGTAAGGTCCTCTTCTCAAGACAAAGGGGGTGAGTTTGTGGTTACACACCTACACCTCTCTGGTGCTACCCAGCTAAAGCACACGTTAGAGGACAGAACGGGTGTTGGATTAAAAGGTTAAACAGTCAATAATCAAGATGCATCTGAAGGTTCAGAGGACGCCGAGGGATAAAGGATGCCGATGCTGACGATCAATTTGAAAACATTAATTGAGAACCTCTGGGATTTAATAAGATATCCCCTTACTATTCATGAGGATTGCACCACAGATAATGCATCTTTAACCAAAATATCATTATTTCAGTCACTCTCTCCAGGCGATAGCCATCATGTGTCCCCTCCAGTGTATTGTGCTGTTGTTTCACTGGAAAAGATTCCACAGAATTTGTGTAACCTTTTATTAAAGAGCATATTTTACCGCAGCACCAGGATTTGGAATGCGAAGGTGAAATATCATCCTCCCTGTGTCATGTGCGGAGTGTAATTGTAGGCATAAGGGGGTGAATCACTCCCGTGAACAGAGGCCGGGGCATGGGGAGAGATTAACTGCACACATGCTGCTTGGGCATTGCTTCATGGGATCTCCCTGTCAGTGACACCTCAATCCATCTTGTCTATGTTCGTGTGCTGCAGGCATTTACAGCACCCTCCTAGTGACTGATCACAGTAAATAAACCTTCATCATCCCACCTCAGGTGTGATGAATGAGGATATCCTGAACAATACTCTAAAAAGACACAAATCTTAGAAATACACAATACTTTAACTTTAAACATTAATAAGGTCTGTAATATGTAGCCAACAGCAGTAAACTCATTAGCTATGTCGCTAACTAGCTAGTGGGGGGGGGGGGGGGGGACATATCATAGTTACTGACCCTGACTACATTGTTACCACAGCAACCCATGCAGATAGGTTGGTGATGTCTGGACAAATTCATTCTGATCGCTAGCAAATAACAGTTGTGTTTAACACACACGGCGCACAACCCATTCATAGGAGGTCAATGCCCGGAGTCTGGAAGCGCATAGGATTGGGGGTTCTTAAAGAGCACAGGCGATACTCCAACTGCATCCTTGAAAATTCCCTGAACGAAGGACTTGGTCCTTGGTAGAATTCAAAGGACCAAAGATACGATGACCTTTCATCCTTGAAACCCAGCCGTCAAGGATCCTTCCTTGACTTTGAGAAACACCCTTTGACTACACTACTACCTTCCTCTCGCCACTAGATGCAGAGAATGCTCTACATACTGCCACCTGTTTTACTGGAGGGGGAGTGTAGCAAGAACACACCAATACAGAGACTAATTGGTCCGCATATGTAGGCCGAACGTTATTAAAGATTAAAAATATGGGAGATTCACAGGAAAATATTAAAACAGGAGGAAAGCTGGAGAGAATGCTACAATATGGGAGAATCCTGGAAAAAAATAGGAGGGTTGACAGGTCTGGCTTTTCCCAGCCATGCATCTGTTCTACACAAGTTAGTGATCAGTCAGCTCCTCCTCGTTGGCTCTTGTGGGTCTCTGCTCAATATTCCGTTGCTGTTCCTTTCACACTCCAGGATTTCAAATATCAAACATCATGTTTCATTATGATTCAAAGTCAGGGAGATCCAGTCCGTAACATTAAGATTATGTCTGTAAACCCCTCACACTACAGGATCATTTGGGCAGATAATTGGTTCTGTCCAGCCTTGAGGCGATTTGGTTTTCAGTGGGGGCCATTTGGCACACGATTTGAACCTGAATACGTGCACACATTTCGCACACACACAATGCTTACACGCTAACACAGTTAACAATGTTAATATGACCAGACCATAGGGGTTTTTTTCATTATAGTGGTAAGCATTTTGAGATGAAATAAGTTTAACAAACACACACACACACACTCAGGCACATACAAAACCTACAAAAACTCTCCTGGGCTGTCAGTCCCCCTTCAATTTCCTTTTTATTTCTACACGTGGAGCACTTCTCCTCCCTGCCCTGTCATAACCCTCAAACATTAACAGCTCATGCTGACTCAACCCCCACCGGCAATCAGCTCCTCAATCAATACATACAGTCAACCCTGCCAGCCTCCGTAAATGAACAATACACCAGCCGTACGACGACGATCTCAAACGAGCAAGTCCTGACTTGGCCAGAGGAGCCGTGTCAAGGAAGCCTCCTCCAAATCCCTCAGCACCTTGTAGTTTAAATACACACCTCCCTGTCAGGCATTGATCAGGCGACTCTTTACGGTGGCAGTGGTGAAAGAGTGTGTCTGGGGCCCAGGAGGACACTCTTAGCACTGGATTAAAACAGGACTGGACACAGGCTGAGAGTGGACACACACACACACACACGCAGGCGAGCGAGGGGCCGGCCAATAAAGAGGACACCCTTTATGACGGGTGAAACATGCCATCGGCTCAATTTAACAGCTCAATACTTCATCTCGCACAAATTGCTCTGTGTTGACAAGCAAAGGGGGTAGTAATAATCAGCCAGAGACACACTCTTTCTATGTAGAAAACATACAGTGAGTGTGTGTGTGAGAGAGAGAGCGAGAGAGAGAGAGAGAGGTGAGGGTGAACAAGGGGCAAAGCAATAATCAGCCTGAACACACATAAAGATATAGAAAACAGTGACCTGCAATATGAGATGAGACAAATTCAGATACTCATAACGCCGGGCGTAACCATTTTCTGTTATTTTTGTGTTACTGAAAGTGATGCTCTCTCACTACTGTAAATTGCTGAGTCATGCGCCACATTAGAGCATGCCAGTGATGATGCCGCCAAAGACCACATGAAGATGTAAATGCCTTTTTGCGATAGCGCACAGATAGTACTGTACTCTGGCAATAGCCGATGCTTCTGACGGCAGCGCCGATGGCTTCATTAGGAGCCTCCTCCCTCCCCATGCTTTGGCAGGCCAGACCCTGTCAGCGGGCCCATTGTACAGCGGCATGGCTGTTCAGTCTGTAATTAAGCATTACAATGACCAGCGGCCTGGGAGACAGCATGCCTAATTGCGGGCAGAATGAGATGGTCTGCTCGCCTCCCTCTCCCCTTCTGTCTCATGTGAGCCTTGAAAGAGAAAGTGGGAGGGAGAGGGGGGGGGGGAAAGACACAGAAGCCCCTTCAGATCTTAATGTTTTTGTTGTCTCTGTCGCTCCAAATATGTCAGAGAATCACAGGGTGTTTATTTTAACACTTGTTTTCTGGTTTTGGCTAGACGGGATGATTAGCGAGGCATACAGTATGCTGTAAACCTGAGTCATTTTTGCATGAAGTTTACTTTCCTGAGCACTGCTGCAAACACACTCAGGGGAGAGGGAGAGGGAGAGGGAGAGGAAGAGCCCTTACCAGGAGAGGACATGAAGGCCTTTGGCTTGGTAATTAGACCGGTGGCGTTGGAGCGCCCTGACCTGGCTGTTCATGCGTTATATGAAAAAAAAGCCAACATGCTCCAATTAACACCCCTTAATGCCTCGTTGGCGGACCCGGCGCAACCCGCTGGCCCTTTAGAACCGCCGAATCAAAGAGCCAGGAGGCGCTCGCGCTGGGGACGTAATTGGGCTGGCCTCTGACCCAGCATACCTTAAATCAGCCGTTCGGCTCGGCCCTAGCACTCCCCCGCGCTAACTAGCACCCGCTCTAGACCTCTCATTAGACACAAAAAGGGCCAAACACACGAGGCAATAAGGCCAGGAGGATGCACCGCCACTGATGCGAGGGCCTCATCACCGCTTTCCACCCGCACACAGAAAAAATATCAGATGGGCTGCAACCCGACTGCCGACCAGCACCCTCATAATCACGTCATTTACATCTCGGAAATAGTTGTTCGTCAGATTACTTAAAAACCCGATAACAGATGTGCCCCAATTAACATTCGAGGAATACAGGGGGCCCACACCTCGACAATCACGAGGGAACAGTGACTGTGAGGACCAGGCATTGAATTAGCCTGACAGTAGAAATTGGCATTCATTATTTCATCACTTGCACTGAGCAAAAGGCAAGCCGGAGTCACCCCTATTGTCAGACCCAGCACGTTTGAGTGAATCTGACAGAGGAGATGCTACCCCATCATTAAAACCCATAGGCACCAAGCCTGTTTATGGAGAGATCCTTGTTGCTCCCCCCAGTTCAGACCTAGTATAAACTGTTATATAGTCATAATGAGTAGCTGCTTGCATCAAAGATGGGTGGCTGTATACAGCCCCCTACGGGAACGGCTGCTGTGTGTATGTCAGGCAGGTGGGAAACAACAAGCTTAATTTATTTTTATCATGCATGGCAATGACTCTTGATTTTATGAGAGCGAAGATCATAAAAAGCCTGTCTATCCCACGGGAGAATGCATAACACATGTACAACATTACCATTATGCATCTGCAAGGAGCAAATTTATGGCTGGTTAGGCTGTGTCTTATAGCCATTTAAATTATGTTAATAACCCTGTGTTTCAAAAACAAACTTCAGACTGAAGTGAGAATGAACAGGGAGGTTTGTGTTCGGTTTTTTTGGGGTGTGCTGTGGATGAAGTTCGTTCACGGGGAGAACCTGACCTTCTCAGACAAGCCACTCATCACCTGGTTTGACACCGGCGCTGTTAGCATGGAGAGCAGCCAAGCCCCACGGGGCCCACCTGCAGACCGGACGGAGGGCCACTATTTATGGTGACATTTACTTTTCCTGGCTTGGTGTTTTCTTTAAATCATGCAAGAGAAAGTCTCGCCACGGGCGTACCAGTGAGAGGCGTGAGGCGGTTTTTTATGGCGTGAGGCGATGAGTCGGATGGGCGGAGGTGCGGCAAACGGAATTAGCGGAAATAAATTATTCCGAGGCCAGCGAAGTTATCCAAAGTGTAATGGAGCCATGGCCCCGCCGCAAGAGCCGAGGGGGCCACGCACAGGTGCTCCATCAAACCTGCGTGGCAGCCGCTTGATTGCGGCAGGCATGCAGATGAAGAAGAAGGGCCCTTCTTCAGCCTGGGGGCCGGTCTCCTCTCTTGCTCGAGTAGCTCTCCGTGGCCCCTGCCGACTTAGCGGGCTAGTCGGCACACACACTCGCCAGGAGAGTCGGGGTGACGGGGGGTGGGAAATTAGCCTAAATGGGCTCGCCCTCTTGACTCTGAAGTAGGGCCATGCCGCGAGCCCTTCCAAAGGGCTTCTCCTCAGAGCCCACTCTGACGCACTTCACCTCGCGGGGGGCACGAGAGCGGGCACGGCAGGGCGACCGCGGCATCTAGAGAGCAGGGAGACGACGAGCACCGGGGGGGGGGGGGGGGGGGGGGGGGATCGGCTCCTCTCCGGCTCTCTTCTGCCAGGCTAAATTTAACCACCGGCACCACCACTGGCTGCCAGCAGAACAGCCAGGTTGTTGACACCGCCGTGGCCTCTCGGTGTGTGTCTAGCGCTGGCAGTGTAGCCATGAGTCATGCCTCTGTTATGGCGAGACGTTAGGAATGTGCATGGTTAAAATTCCCCTCAATGAAATGAGTTTGGAGGGTGTTCAGAGCTTTATGGATCCACTCTCATTTCCTTTTAATACAGAATGCATCTCAGCATCTCCCATCTGCCCCCACAGCCACAGCCATAGCAACCCTGAGTGCATTACACCCCACTGACAGATTGGCGTGGAGAGAGCATAAGGAATAAAGCTTCCCTCTCTTAAATGGACCCCGATCATAAGCGACGGGGCGATGTCAAGCCATTTGCGTGTGGCTACGTCATCAGATGAGTGGTGAGCTGAAGGGATGGCTCTGGCTTCATCAGCCTTACCTGAGCCCCCCCCCCCCCCCCCCCCCCCAGTTAAGTGCAAATCCACACAAATCGGGCTTCCTCTCACTCAAGACGTGACCTCCTATCGCGTCCCCTGCCGCTCTTCGACTTCCACTAAAGCTTTCATCTCCAGCGCATCAACGATGGTGATGCATAGGCTTCAAAAGGAGTTATCCGGAGGAAAAAAGAGCGAGAAAAAAATCGACATCCTCTCACAAAACTCTAGGCCATATTGCTCTCATTAATGGAGCCATCATCCTCATTTTTCGCCCCAGAACCAACTTAGCTGTGATTTTAATTTGTCTTTTCCATTATTGTGTTATTGGCCCAGCCTTTATCTTCTCCCAGTGACTTTCCCTCTAACCTTGAACCAGCCACCCTCGCGCTAATGACTTGAGCCCGTTGAGGAGAGGGAGAGGGGTGGGAAGAAGGACATGACACATGTACAAATTAAAAGAGAGAGAGAGAGAGAGAGAGAGAGGGAGGGCGAGAGAAAAAACCTTTAGATGGAGTTCAATTGTCTTCTATCTCCTGCGTCTGTCCTCTTAATCCTTATGCCCAAGCGCAAATGAATCCCGGGAACGTCACCTTATCTGTCATGCCTTTGAGATACCCCCAGCATCGACTCATTCACACCAAAACAAACAGACACACACATAGACAGGCACACACGCGTGCGCACACAGACACACACACACACACACACACACACACACACACAAGAACACTCATACACAGAGACACTTACACACTTGCAAACACGGATGTGAATACTTGCACACACTAACAACTATATACAATAACACTGATGCACAACCACAAGAATACATAGTACACACAGGCATAAGACACATAACAACACATACACACACACACATACACACACACACACGTTCATGCAAGCCCAAAGACCCGCACAGACACACACCATTACCCCCTCTGCCTGTGCCACTGTGCATGCAGTCATTAGCATAATGCGGCCAGAACCCTTCCAACAGATCAGACAGGGTCAGGCTTGCGACGGCCATGACTGCCAGTGTTCATTCGACCCGTGCTGAGCTCACCTCTTGATTCTGCTGTCATTTTGACGACTGCGCTTCTGATTGCAGCTAGAGAGGGGACTGGGGGGGGGCATGGGGGGTGGGGGGGGGTGGGGGTGGGGGGGGGGGCAGGGTGGTCTATGACAGGAGTTATGGGGCCCTGCTGACAAAGGAACATGGATAAAGATGTCCAGCTACAGGAGATAAAACATGAGACAGAGCAGAAAGATCTAAAACTAACTGTGTGTTTGGATATATAGCATGTGTGTGCGTGTGTGTGTGTGTGTGTGCATCCGTGCTATTCGGGGAACTGCAACTGACAGTATCATTATTATCAAAAGATTTAACTCAGTAATACAACCAGCTAAATTGCCACTGACCACACCAGATACCACCTAGTGTGTGCTGTTTACTTCCCACAGCAGAGTATATAAATAAAGCTGTCAGCAGAGACAAACTAGAGATCATTATAGCTCTAAGAGAGTGGTTGATTACTGTCTACAAAGGAGGAAGTGTGTGTGTGTGTGTGTGTGTGTGTGTGTGTGTGTGTGTGTTTGTGTGTGTGTGTGCGCACCGGAGAGAGATAGGGAGAAAGAAAAAATGAGAGAACAAGAGAAAAGCAGAGACTTAGAGACAGAATGAGTCCTTGGCTTTGGGTGCCCCTGCTGTGCCTGGCCGTGTGTGTGTGTGTGTGAGTGTGTGTGTGTGTGTGTGTGTGTGTCAAGTGCACTGGCACAGCAGAGGCTGCTTAATTAGACTTGTGTCACTGAGTAAATGCACCGTGACCTGGCTCCCCAGCAGACGCAATCCTTTCAGCAGCACTACTGCCACACCTCTGACAGGCCTGCTGTGTGTGTGTGTGTGTGTGTGTGTGTGTGTGTCTGTGTCTGTCTGTGTGCGTGTAAGATAGAGTTTAGATGTGTGTGTGTGTGTGTGTGGGGGCGGGGGGTGAATGACAAGGAAAACTTGCACATATTGTTTTTGTTTGTGGTTGTTTATGTTTGTCTTTTGCAAGCGTGGAGACAATTTCATGTTCTGCTTGTGTTTGCATTTTAAATCATGGGATGGGGGTGGACATCAGAGCTGAAGAGAGAGCGAGAGAGAGACAGAGAGAGAGAGAGAGAGAGAGAGAGAGGGATAGAGCGGCGAGTAGAGAGAGAGAGGAGAGAGGGCTCTCGTCAGCTCTCCTCTTGGAGGACCCTTCAGCCCTGCTTCAGGGGCTCTGGTGGTCCAGGTGCCGACACCCCACTCCTGATGAATGGTAATGGTGCCTGGATGAACTCTTCAAGAGGCTTAAAAGCCTCTCGGCCAGCCGGCTCTTGCAGGCCCCCGCCGGCATGGGGCAGCCTGACCGGGGCTAGAGGGGAGGTAAGAGGCGTCACGGTGGAGTCCCCGCCGGCCGCACTCCTAAACCTGGCCAGTTATTAAGGGCTGCCTCAAGGTCCCCCCCCTGATTGCCGTGTCGAGTGGACATAACAGTGCACTATTCTTATTCAGCCACTTCAGGGGGCTGCCTGTTTTCAGCCGGTAGCTTCAGAGGAGAGACTCACAAAGTGTCACACTTGGAGAGGCACTATGGGCAGAGTAGCCACTCTTTCTTTCGAAACGCCAAGACAAAATGGTCAAAAACACTCTCTCAGTATTCCTCAATTTGAAATAGTGTCAGACCACGATGGCGTTAAATGTTCAATTCTGTTTCTGTTTCTTGTATTTTTAAAGGAATGTCAGAGAATTGGGTAGCTGTGATTCAGCGAGAGCCCGTACGATCAGCACTGAGAGGTAGCAGCGCTGTGAAGCAAGCAAGTGTTTGGAGACAATGAAGCGTACGAGTCACCCAGAGCAAGTGGTCGTCTTGATGGCGTTTGTGTGTTCTTGGAGGAGGTAATTATACACCCCAGCTTACGGTCCAAATACTTCCCCATCACCCCAGCCGCTTCATCAGCCTCTCCCCCTCTCTTCTTCCTCTCTCTCTCTCTCTCGCTCTCTCTCTCTCTCTCTCTCTTTCTCTCTCTCTCTCTCTGCTTCTCATTCGCTGACACCAACACCACAACTAATTAGAATTCTGTCACTAAGTAAATGCATTGTGACCAGTAGGTGACAGCTGTGCCTTCTGCCTTCCTGCCACTGACTCTGGGAAGAGAGAGAGAGGGAGGGAGGGAGGTAGAGAGAGAGAGAGCAAGGGAGAGAGAGAGAGCGAGCGAGAGACAATCAACAGTGTGGCAGGCTGGGTGTGATGACGGTGGCAGCCTCCCTTTTAACGGGAGAGGTGCTGCACTCGCCGCTGACCTGACAGTCATTTAAATTACACCCAGTGAAGGGGGAGGCCAGCCCAGCGCCGGCGAATAATGCACTGACTGACTGACTGACTGACTCCTGTATGCCCTGACAATGGGCCGCACTTTCTTCCTTTTCAATTAAGAGAGAAAGGGGGAAGGATGAGGGGAGGCCGTCGACACCCTGAATCTGCACCCACAGCCGCTCCCTCTACCACCCCACCCCCCCCCCCCCCCTTACCGCACACCTCCCACCCCCCATCTCAACCTTCACTTACAGCGAGAACGAGCCAGCCAGAGGATGCGTCTCTTTTTTCTTCTTCTTCTTCTTCTTCTTTTCTCTCTCTCTCCATCCCAGCTCCTCTTCTCCTCCTCTTTCCATCTCCTTGTCCTCCTGAGCCATGCCCTCAGCTCGCTGTGTCGCCACAGCCTGAAATGTCTCCGGTCCAAACAGGAAGCTCCTTGTGCCGCTTCCACCCGCGTGTCAGCCTGACGAGGCCAACCCATGACGCCCTGCCTCCCACCCCGGCACAGGAACCTGTCATTGTCACACTCGCGGTTGTGTCCCATTATCACGGGTCTCTCCATCAATGCAATGTTAAGTGATGCATGCAATCAAAAATAACACTGCTGGTCAACGATGTTTACGAGAGAAGAGTCACAGATGCCGTTGCCTTGGTAATAATCGAGAACGCAAACGGACCTTTAAAAAATGGGTCTTCCACGTGTCTGATTGTCTGTTCAGAGTCTGACCTCTGCAGTCAGTGACACGTTTCTATGTGGGAGGGTTATTTTTATGCAGTCTGTGCTCCTTTTGCGCGGGGTTCTTTTTGGCAGTGGCTGTCTTGGCCGTTGTTTTGGCGGTGGCCTAATTCTGAGTGATGTGAGATCTGGCGGCCCTGGCCAGACCTTGGCACAGGAGACGGCCACTGACATGGGAGTGGATTAATGTGTGTCAGCGGCATGTGTGAGCTGCCATGCAGATGCGCCCTGCTAAAGCCTGTCATTAGGATGGAGGGACTCACACGGAGGGCGGGGGAGGTCCTCTCACTCACACACACACACACACACACACACACACACTAACATTCACACACACACTCAAATTCATGTGCAAACACGCCCGTACACACACACACACACACACACACACACACACACACACACACACACACACACACACACACACACACACACTCACACACACACAGAGCAAGAATAGCTCAGCCAAGTGCTATAGCCAGTATCCATGTATCCGTCTCCTGAGACCTCCCAGAGTGACAGTGTGCCTTTCTCTACAGCCTCCACAATGCCTCTCCTGCCTCTCTGTCTGAATTAGCAGGCATTCTATGCAAAACTGTAAACATGTCTGATCAATGAATTCACTTTACACACCTCATACATCACATATTGTGTGAGGCCTGTGCACCTTGTGCATTTGTGTGTGTGTTTGTGTGATAGAGAGAGAAAAAAAGAGATAAAAAGATATCAAGAAAAAGAAAGAAGGACAGGGAGGAAGAAAGAAATGAGAGGCAGAGAGATGCATAAAGATAGATAGAGAGGGGCATAAACTAGAGGAGAGAGAAAGAGAGGGTGAGAGAGGCAGAGAGAGGCATAAAGATAGATAGAGAGGGGCAGAAACTAGAGGAGAGAGAGAAAGAGAGGGTGAGAGAGGCAGAAACTAGAGGAGAGAGAGAAAGAGAGGGTGAGAGAGGCAGAAACTAGAGGAGAGAGAGAAAGAGAGGGAGAGAGAGGCAGATAAATAACAGTGATAAGTGCTGCTGGGGAGTGGAAGTGAGTGACATACGGAGTGGCTCTTCCCTCTGAAATATTCATGGCTTTTTCTGGGCCGAGGGAAGTTAATTTAGCCCTTTCACTATGCTGGGGGTAATTAAAAGAGATGATCAATAGTCTCACCCCCCCTGTGCCTGATAACAACTCCCTTTCACACAAACACTAGCGGGGTGTGTGTGTGTGTGTGTGTGAGTGTGAGACAGAAAGAAGACACTGAGAAGCAGGGGGAGCCTGGGCGTTGGTCTGCATACATCATTATGGCTGTTTGCTGATCATCACATTGCATCACATGTTCCTGACAAGTGTTAATTGCATAACTGAGCATAACCTCACATAACCATGTGGCCAAAAGCAGCAGATCTGAACTCTATGAGAGCATGACTTGAAGGTGCCTTGAAACTAGCCAGTGTCTTGAAACTAGCCAGTGTCTTGAAACTAGACAGTGTCTTAAAATAAACCAATATTTGGCATTGACTTTTTATAACACTTAATTCGAATTTAGAAATTGTGTAAAACAGGGTTTTCCAGTTGAGCACAAGAAGTTAGGAATGCAAGATTTGTGACCTACTCTACGAGATGAAAAGAGTTCCAGGTAAGTTCCTCCTCAGTAAAGAGGACTGAACCTTTCCCTCCATACACTGGGCTCCATCATCAATATTCTAGAGGAATCCATAGGTGGGAATAGCTAACTAATTAAAGACAGCCTTAAATTATTTATCTCCTTAACTTTTATTGATTTGTCCATTCTGTGGAAGGAGTTGAGCTGTAAAATTGACTATCCTCAAACAGACATGGTCATTTGTGTCATCACAGGGGCACATCACTCATTCTTTTTTTCTGTCTGCCTCTCTCTCTCTCTCCTTTTCTCTCTCTGCTGGAAATCACTGGCTAATACACTATTCCAGTAATAGAAGTCACATTTAAAAAAAAAAACTCTATCATGACTAGACTACTGATATATGACTACAGTGCAACTGAGGATAACGTTGATGAGGGCCGTTTATAATGATATCATCCTCCCTTCTCACAGCTGCATTTCAGAGACCACTGTGCTGCCTGGGCAATTGACTGGTTAATTTGATATTTGGTTTAAAGGGAATTGTTTAATTGCTTAATTGTTGCTGAATTATTTTCAGCTCGGTGGAAATCAATCAACCAGCCAAGCAGGGTTTACTCCAGCTGATTGGCCAGCTATGCATAGATACTAGCAGGGAGGAGCTCAGACAGAAGAGATGTGCGCTGACCTACGATGCAATGCACTAGTTCTTTTTCTGTTACCATTATCTGCCCAAACATTAATAAAAGGGGGGATTGCTAATGAAAAACAAGACAATTTGTAAAAATATCACCATCATCAAAACAAAATGTGATGGTAATAAAATAAATGGAGAACAAAATCAAACAAAACTATTTTATGAAAGTAATGACTTCTGTCATATGGTGGCTGTATGCGCCAGGTGTTAAAGGCTCACCTGGTGCAGTGATGAGTGGGAGGTGAGGTGTGGGGTGGTTGCTCTCACACCTTCTCCTTGTGTGCGGTGGTCGTCCTCTGTCCTGGCACAGGTGCTGTTTCCAGAGCCTGTGGGAGGAGTGTGTCCGTCTGCCATATGTGTCCCCCTGCAACTTTAACCCCACCAGTTAACACCCCCCCCCCACTCACCAGCACCTCCTCAAATCACCACCCACCACCCCATCTTGCACCTCCATCATTATCAGGTGGGGCTTTGTCCTCTCCCACGTCAACACGAAAAACACACCAAAAAAGAAATGT
>NC_137923.1:6439827-6484827 GCF_963457725.1 Sprattus sprattus
TCTCCCCCAGACTGCTCCGCGCCTTCAATCTGGCCAAGGTGACACACAGCCGTTTGTTTGATGTCAGAAGTCACAGAAGACTGCTCAATAGACAGAAAAAGAAAACAGGTTATAAATGTTGTAAAATGTAATGTTTTTTCTTTGTTGTCCCTACCTTTTGGCAGCAATTTAGAAACTCACTTTTTCTCAGGACAGATAGCATCACAGTGTTCATCTCAATAAATCAGCCCTCTCCCAGTAGTACTGCATGCTTCATTCAGGAACTTGTGTGACATGCTTGCTACAACCTAACTCACAAAAAACTGGATTCCAAAACAAACATTCCTACATGATTTCCATGTGGTCTGTGATGTCTCCCGCCAACAGTTTTACATTAGTAACCTCCTTAAAGGAGCTGTCTCCTGGTCCTGAGTTGTGTCCCCCATCTCTCCCCTCTGCCTCTTTCAGTCTCTTCCCCCCCAAAGCCCCCCTGTGCCGGGGTGGTGATAATCAGCATTTGCTGAAGCAAGGCAGAAAAACATTGAAGTGAAGTGGAGAGGAGAGGAGAGAGGGGGAAAAGGAGATTGCTGGAACTACTGAGGAATAACACACAAGGCTGCTGCGCCGCTGTCAAATCGCACCAGATTTCTTTTCGGTAATAGATTCTCCTCCTAGACACTCAATTCCGTTCAAAGGCGATCCTCCTTTATCCCAGGGCATCAAATATTTAAACACTCGTATTAGTGGCAGTGTCATCTCCTCAACCTGCCGCTTATGGCACCAATCTCTTTGGCGCCTTTCTCCCTCCTCCTGCTCTCCTCCTCATACCTACAATGTTATCTCCGGGAGCCTCTGCATTCTCCTTATCATTTTATATTTTCAATACTTAAATCGTTTTCACCCCCCCCACCCCCCCACCCCAATCCCTTCTCCTCTCCTTTCCTTTCCCCCTCTTTTCTTTCTCTCTTTTTTTTTGGTCAAGCCTTTTTTCCCCTCCCCTTCTCCCTCCTTTCTTCTCGTTCTTTTTGTCGGCCAGACCGGGGCCTTTTCAATTTTTCCTTTTAAGAGGCGGAGGCTTACGCAGGGAGAAGGAAATGGGGAGAGCTGGGGCCGGAGAAGAGAGGGAGGGAGGGAGGGAGGGAGGGAGGGATGGAGAGAAAAGCCACGGCAACAGCGGCGCGCTTGACTGATGCCTTTCAAGAGGGGCAGTCTAGCTTGTCAAATCGCCGGCTACAAAATGAATTGGCATATCTATTCAGCTTACTGTGAGGTGTCATGCAACACAGTTTCATATTCCTTCGATAAGGTGCAATAAAGCAATTGTTACAGAGAAAGAGAGAGAGAGAAAGAGAGGCTTTTCACTGCAGAGATTCAGTTTACCAGGCCAGATGGAGGGGCCAGACCATGGGCCCCCACCACGCCTCTCTGCCATAGGGAGGGTTGTTTGTAAACTGACTTTAAACATACAGACAGTTGCACAAGTCCGGCTCCTGAACGGCATGTTTTGATACGGTGGAAATGCTGCCAGACGCAACCGCGCCATTGTAGACTACATACCCAGTCCACTCTTAGATCTCATGACTGTAAACATAGTGGAGGTTGCAGAGGAAAGTGCATTTTGAAAACAGCTGTCTCTCTGGACTCTCTGGAGTTAGTTGTGAGGGAAAAGCTGCATAAGAGAAAGAGACTGAAAAAAGAGAAAACCAAAGAAAGACAGAGAATATAGGAGAGAAAGGATCGGCTAATCAGATGTCAAGAGCCAAACAGCAGAGAGTAGGGAAGTAGCCTCGGCTTAAAAAATGAAATCCAATTGTAAACTACAAATTTAAGTGTAATACACTAATGTATCATGAACTCAGTTTTTTTATATGATGCGAGTCAAACCACATTCCCAAAAAAAATATAAAAATCTTTTATCTCTTGTAAGTAATGGCCAAGCAGACTGCACAAACAGGTCATTCTGACAGCAGACCAGGAGCATGCTTGCTGCTTCCTCACACACACATACAGCCCCCCCCCCCCCCCCCCCCATGCCTCTCTGACACCCCTTGGCATTATCTCTCAACCCAGCACACACCGGGACAAATATTCACCATTCGCAAGTGTCTGCCGACGTGTCATCCGTTGGACCCACTGTGCCACCAAAACCAAAAAACACAAATTCACACCGCGGGATGAGAAGAGGATACGGAGAATAACAATGCTTCACCTCTCTGCAAACCTGACGCCCTGGCTTGTCTGGGCGGCCCTGTTTGGGCGGGAGCTGGTGCGGTGGTGGCAGTGTCAGGAGCTGCCAGGCTGTGAGGGCCCCCGTGCGTGTCTCGCCCTAAGGGGATGGCTTGTTTTGGCTGGCAGGGACGCGGGCGTGGGTGGCAAGCTGGGTTTGACTGTGCCCGCTGTGTGTGTGTGTGTGTGTGTGTGTGTGTATGCCACAGCCACGTAGCATCATGCTCATCAGCGGGGGCATGGCACTGCCACGTCACTCTGCACTCCATAATGAGCTTCCCTCCATTATTCTCTTCTCCCTCTCTCTCTCTCTCTCTTTCACTGCCACTGCTTTTCCTCTGTCTCTCGTCCTCTGACATGTTCCCTCTTATTTTGTATTCCTGTTTCTCTTTCCATCCATCTACCTTTCCTTATAGCCCCTTCCTTTTCTCTGTCCGCCTGTGTATTTTCGCTCACTTTTTTTGCTTGCATTGTCATGAATCCATCTCTCTGTCCTTCTTCCTCCCTTCCTCCCTCCCTCCCTCTCTCTCTCTCCCTCCCTCTCTCTCTTTCTCTCTCCCTCTCTCTCTTTCTCTCCCCCTCTCTCTCTGTCTGCTGTTCCCCCTGTCTCTCAGTGGCTGCCCCATTAGTTTAGTGACCAGCGGACTGTGACAGGTGGGAGTAACGCTGAAGGGGTGTGTGTGTGTGTGTGTGTGTGTGTGAGGGAGCTTTTCCATTAGCGCCCGTAATGTTCTGACATCCAGGCCCAGCCCACCGTCACATTCATACACTGATCACTGTCTCCCCGGCATGGCGCGGTGGAAGGGAGGCATGTGTGCCGGCATAATCAGCCCTCCACCACTGCTACTGCCGCCACTGCCTCCACCGCAGCAGCACTGTCACTCGGCACAGACAGGCCCGGGCGCTGGGTGGGAGGGCAGGAGCAGACTCTGTCCCCTCCACAGTGCTGGAGCCCTGCCAGCCAGAGCAGCCCTGACGCCAGGGCCATGGAGGTGTGGGGTGGGGGTGGGGGGGGAGTATGTGCTGCCATGATGGATAGGACAGTTTGGTCTGATAGGGAGAGAGCAAGGTGTAAGTATCTATTCGTTAGGGTGGCAGCTCTTTCACTTTCTCTGCCTTCTGCCTTTCCTCAATCTGTCTCTCTATTCTCTCCTTCTCTCTCTCTCTCTCTCTCTCTCTCTTTCTCTCTCTCTCTCTCTCTCTCTCTCTTTCTCTTTCCCTTTCTGTTTCTCTGTAGATCTGGGGCTGGAAAAGGTTTATTTTGAAATTTCTGATCCCCCCCCCCCCCCCCTCAAGACGAGACGGGGGTGTGAAATTAGCATAAGAACACGTGTGCGGGAACACGGCCAGGTGCATTTGATCAGTGTTTGTTTAAGGTGAGCGCTTTGAAATGGGATCAAATGCATCCTTGTTTTCCCTGATGAGAAGCCACATTCTCAGAGGGGTGTTTTCTTTTTTTTTTTTGTCTTTTTTGTCTCCCCCATTAATTTGACACGGAGAATGCTTGTTAGGCAAGATCATAGCGGTCGTTTCAGAGGTTGTCAACATGACTCAAACACCGTATGTGAGATTCCACAGCAAAGGAAAAAAAAGTCACTCAAATAAGACAAGCTAATGGACAAGGTGACGGATATTCAATGTATAAAATAACTTTTTGTCGCTGAGGTATTGCCTCGCTAATGAAATGGGCAGGCACTTCCACAGATAGTGCTTTCACCATGATGGAAGATAGGTCATGGATAAAACGCCATGACACCTTAAGTCCTGAGCAGGCCCAATTCTTCAAAATAATTATTATGCTCCAGTTACTTAAAAAGCACGGCTGGATTGGACGTGGCCGGTATTACCCGGGGAATGGAAAGATGTATGGCTTCTTAAGTAAGAGGACAATCCAATAAATGCACTGGAGGAGGCCTGTCGGAAACACAAACAGAGCAAGCCAAAAGTTTAAAATATTGCACATGCAACACAGCAGAACTCCAGGGTCGGGCATCCGAAGCCAGGACAGCTGATGATGCAGCACTCAGATTCTCTGCTGGAGCCGACAAGGCTCTGGTTTTTATAAGGACGCCCCAAGAATCTATGCCCCTCCATTGACATAGCTAGCAGAACAAATAGCAAAGAGGTGAAGACAGACTAAAGTATATTATATCATTTTAGAGGCCTTATCTATCTAGGCCATATCTCGTCTCTCCATTGTCCAGACATAGTGTGCTGGGCATCCCATAGAGTGCAGACACATTGAAGCACTTACAACATAAGGAGCTCACCGGCACAAGAATGGCTTTTACTACATTGAACTGTTACACATCAGTGTTAGTAAAATGATTTATATAAAGCTCTGGGAATTTAAAACATGTGTGTGAATAACCATTGCATTTGAAAAAATATCCATTATTCATTATTTCATTTTAAACTGTGATACAATCATGTACAAAAGGTGTCATGCTATGTGCTATTGGATTTTAATCACAAATAGTCTCCTGCAAAAGGGGCAAGTTATTGACTAAGCTAATAGCAAATCACAGAAACGGGTCCAAATTGAATTGGGCAGGTGGCAGCCATTGCCTCTGTGGCAGAGATCCCCATTCAGTCAGGGTAGGACCAGGGCACGCCCTATCTGTTTCTGTCCCATGCCTAAAGCTGGAACCTCCAGCACTGGTGTATTTGTGAAGACAGTTCTGCTCCAGCTAACCAGCTTTCCTGCTGGAGGGGCGTGTTATTGAGTGAGCCACCCCCCATAGCTCTAATGAGTGTTTTCCAATTACATCCGTCACCCGCTAATCATCTAATGATATATGGTGAGATATTAAGTCTATGCTAATCCACTTGTATTGCTATTGTTTCCAGAGAGGGGAGCAAGGGGGGGATGCATTTTTTTTTTTTTTTTTGTCAAAAGTCTGAGCCAATTACCAGCGTGGCTAATTGTTAAGAATGGTGTAGGTCAATAGAGTCCATTGTGTTACAGAAGTGACTCTCACCAAATGTTAAAAAAAACACACCCCACTGCTCTGCACGAACCAGATTGATCGTTTGAAGACACAGAGAGGTAGAGAATATGATGCAATTTGGAGTGATTTTCTCTGTGTTTTTGTTCCTTCACAGTATGCGGTTGAGAAGATTTGAAAGAAATATCCTTTCTAGGAGTAAACAGCATGGGAGGCCCCAGATGAAAAGAGAGGGGGGGGGGGGGTGCTATGTGTGTGTGTGTGTGTGTGTGTGTGTGTGTGTGTGTGTGTGTGTGTGTGTGTGTGTGTGTGTGTGTGTTTGGAGGGGGGGGGGGGGTGGTAATGGCCACTGTGATGACGGTCCTTTGTGATGGCAGCCAGCAGTAGATTACAGGTTGTGTGTTAAAGCGTTAACTCAAGCTGCTCGCTAGTCCTCAGCAGGAGCACTTGGAGCAGCGGCTGCTCGACAGGCTGAGTGCCCCGGCCGCACTGGCGACGGTGACGGTGACGGTGGTGACAGAGGGGAGGGGTGGAAGTGCGGTGTGGTGCGATGCGGTGCGGTGTGGTGCAGTGTCCGCTTCTGATAGATGACACTTAGAGTAATAGAGCTGCCTTGATTGGGTTGTTGCATTGTCAGGGCCTGTCATGGTCGGTGGCATGACCGCGCGTCAGCTCGTGACAGTGTGTTTAAGAGGCCGGTGTGTGAAACCATCATGTTCCCCTCGCTCTCCACCCCTGAAAATGTATCAAGGGGCTCCTCGCCCCACCGGGGGCTTGACTGGGGGAGCGGGGGTGATCACTGAGAGAAAGCAGAAAAAGAACATCACCAGTCATCTCTCTCCTGCTAGAATTTCCTTTAGCGCTAACATGTAGGCACCCAGAAAACAATTCTCTTTGAAGCATCTGGAAACAGGTATTGCGATTGTAACAGCCTTCCAAAAACACCTCACAAGGCAAGACATATCCTTTCACTCTACATGTGCTGTGGAGATTTTATTTTGCCTCGTATTAAATGTTTTTAAAAATGTAAAAAAAATATTTAAATGCAGTTTAAGTTTTTAGCGGTGCTCACCTTTGAGACAGTACCCATACTCCTGTGACCACATTTAGAAAGCAGAGATTAAGAAGCGGGAAGCAATGGAGGCTGATGAAGGAGGAAGGGCGAAGTAGAAGAGAAGTCATATCAGAGAGGAGAAGGCAAAGAGGAGAGATGGAACAGAGCTAGTGAGCAGGTACATCATTATGAGGTTGGACAGGGAGAAGAGAGGATGGGAGAGATCATACATGCGTGTATGTGTGTGTGTGTGTGTGTGTGTGTGTGTGTGTGTGTGTGTTTGATCATGTATGTATATAGGTATGTGTGCTTATATGTGTATGAATGAGATGTGTTTTATGTGTGTGTGTGTGTGTGTGTATATGTGTGTTGAAGATGTGGGGCTTTCATTTCCCTCCCTTTACCCTTGTGCCGGTGCTGGGGCGGGGCAGGGTGCCAGGTGGTTGGGTGGTGGCGGCTTCGTTGGGGGTGGGGGTTTGGGGTGGATGTGGGGGGGTTGTCGCACGGCCCAGCGGCCCGCCACCCGGCGCCACTCACTCTGCCCCCGCTCCCCATTCATCAAGCCAACACAGGCCACTGGCCAAGCACGTCTTCCTATCATTACCCCTCTCACAATGCGATCCATGCCGCTAACCCTGCCTTCATTCCCCAGGATTAATAATATCTCTTTCAACCTTCACACTGTGATAAATAGGCACAAGGAGAACAAAAGGAGCAAAAGAGAGAAAAAGAAAGTGTGTGAGAGAGAGAGAGAGAGAGAGAGAGAGAGAGAGAGCGAGAGAAACAAGAGGAGAAGGAAAAGTGAAAGAATTTCTAGGAGAATAGTTTCAGACGGAGACCGGTGCCCCTTTTTGATTTAGATTGACTGGCGCCAAGACGCTAATGCCAAGGCAGTATTGTAATGTGGCAGTGCTTGGGTGCAGGTGGGTATGGGTGTATAATGTGTGCATTAGGTGAGAGAATGGGAACTGAGGAGCAGCCTGGCCATAATCACTTCCATTCAGAGCTCACTGCAGACCCCCGACAGCAGTGTATTAGTAGGAATGGCCGCACAGACGAAGTAATGCCCTCCGTAGAAAAAACAAACAGACAACACTGTAGGTACAATTACTGTGGGTAATCAGAGTTAGATATTAGCTTCTGTAGAACATGGGTTCATCAGAGAAGAGTGACTTACCGTGTAAAAAAATCTCAGTAGCAAAAAAACATTAAAGCGCAACGCAACGTTAAAACACAAGCCTCACAGTATAACATTTAAGACTTGAAAAATACATTATTATTCACACTGGGATGTTCATTTATAATAAGCAATTCTATTGAGCAGGCACACAGGCAAGGTGATCACAGACCAAAGGTTTCTATCCTCAAATGCACTTAATTAATCAGAGCGATCAGGGTTAAAATAATGAGTATGGGGTACATAAAAAAGGAGATCATATGCATGATACGCGCTTTAAAAAAAAATCTAATATGGTGAAATTAGTATGCAAATTCCAGTTACCATGCTTAGACAAGGCATGTATGAGTTCAGTGTTTAGGCGTAATTAAAAACTGTCCTGGGTGTTTTGGTCCTGCCTTTGGAGGGGTTGGCATGATTTATTGGTGCTGCTGTTTTAATATTTCTTCCCCTCTGCTGATGTTTATTCTTTCTCACATTCGTCTGCTTGCAGAACTCCTTGCTATCTGCAGGGTGAAGCTGTTTTACCAAATGAAAATAATCTCAGCCCAAAATGTTTCACTTAAACCTGGGCCAGTAGTTAAATATATATAGTTTTAATATATGATTTTCAGCAAATGGTTTACTTTTATCAGCTTACCCCTGAAATTAAGAGACACTGCTGTTAATTCAACATCAAACATCACCTTTATTTGATTTCAGGCTGATTGAGGTAAACGTGTTGTCAGGGCCTGCTCGGTCAGCTTGGACATTCTGGTGCTGTGTGAAGGTGCAGGTGTCTGATGGAGAAATTAAAAATAGATGGCGGGGGCTTTCATCATCGGGGGGGGGGGGGGGGGGGGGCGTGTGTGGAGACAAAAGGACAGCAGCCCCTAATGAAAGTTTGGTGAAAAAGAGACGCAGTGAGTGCCTTTGGCCCACCTCTCTCTCTTTCTCTGTCTCTCTTTCTCTCTCTCTCTCTCTCTGTCTCCCTCTCTCTCTCTCTGTCTGATTCTCTCTCTTTCTCTCTCCTTGCCGTTTTCCTCCCTCTCTTCACACTTGATTTAAGAGTTGCTCTCTTGGCTGTGACAGTGCGGTATTTCTATCACCCAGATTATAACTCAGTGTGATTATTCAACTCCAATAGCTCTGGCCCCCCAACTACATTTAGCCCAAACGTAATATCCCTCATGCATACATTATCCATCTTCCTTATTATCCCAAATCATTTCAGAATTAAATTCCAGCCCTTCCAATATGGGTGCATGGAGTAGACTGCTTTATAGTGTAGTCAAAGGTTAACATACCAATCAAAGTAACCCCAGTGATATAGCCAGACACTTTAATATTCGCAAAGCTGATAATTGTGAAAGGACAGAATATTTCTTTCCCTTTCGCCCTGATTAACCCACAGGCAACAGACACAGAAATGGCAGAAACAGGAGAGTGGCGAATGATATGGTCAAGGTACATATGGGAAAATGCAGTTTTTTTTATTTAGCCTAGACTATGTTTTGCTGTTCTGTTATTATTGCTGTTTTTTTTTACATTATTTTTAAATGTACCGATAAAAAAAAATACAAATTGAGATGTTATGATGATTTTTGGGTACACGTTGTGGTTTTCTCCTCTGAATACATTTCAAAGCAACACCTGAACTCTTTTTCACCATCCTTCCCCCCTGTTTAGGATAATTACCATGGTTAGTCTGCCTGCATCTGGTTTTTCATCAGCCTCCCGTCCAAAGTCAAAGGCCTCCTCAAAAAGCAAAGCAGAGGTGACGGCCACGCCGGCTGCTTTAACTCAAAGCATCACCGCAGCTTAACACCACTTGCTTACATTTAAATTAAGATGCAACTGAAGCTGGAGGGGAATCGACACGGTAAATTGTCGGGGCCACATGCAAGCTGCGAGTTGTTATGCATCAATCTATCAGGGCCTCTCATCTGTATTCAGATTCGCTGCAGAGCCGCGGGAACTCCAGGGAGGAACCGGCTGGATCTGTGACCTTTTGAATGTAACACGGACACTTGAACTCACAATAAATCCATCTCCTCTGACTCTTCCTGATGTGTAATTCTGAGGCTGTCAGCTGCACTTGAAGTCGCTCAAAGGCCACTGTAATGTATGTAGATTAACTTTGCCGACCAGGAGGAGGTGGCATCCAGAAAGGATGGAGGAGGTTTCTGTGGTTTGCGAGGCTGAGAACTGAGCATTGCGGTCCTATGCTAAAACAATGCCCCTTTAGAATTCATTCATTGTGTTATGATAGGATCCCTTAGGGTAAGAATAGGAACCATCGTGGGGTTGATCGTATAATTGAAACAGAGAATGATCAAATGCTGTGTTGTGTGATTGGCAGGGAAAGAAAAACACATTTTTGTTGTTGTTGTTAATTTCCTGAACCAGACACAATGAGCTGTTTTCTGCCCCTTGACTGGCTCCCTAAGTGAGCCGCGTTGTTCCGGATGATCAGAACCACAACGGATCTGGCCCAGACCAGTCTAGGCTGAAGCCCCCTCCAGACTTGAACACGCGAGCGCTGCAGACACGCTGGAGTGTTTAACGCAGACGCCTGCTGCTCCCTCATGCGTCTCAACACAGCTCTGTTTAATTACTCACACCATTAGTTTATTGCTTTTATATATTTGTTGGCTATTAGCTGGGGATGCTGAGCTAAAGTCCATCCAGAGAGGTCCTTAATCACACCAATCAGTACACCCCCCCCCCCCCCCCCCCCCCATCCCCCATCAGAGTGTGTGCGGAGCCCGCTCACAAATCATAATAGCCTTGCAACGAGCACAGCGCACAACTGTGGTAATGTATTTACAGTGTCATAAAATACATCCGGCGACTGATGCTCAGGTTGGCTTCATGTCTGGTGGAGCTTACGAAGCAGCGACACTGGGTAATGATCCTGGCTATGTGTTTTGTGGTCTTAAATGTGCAGTTCTGATAACCCACGTAGGACCTTGCGAGGTTTTTTCGGAGGCATATCATCGCAGCAGTGAGTGATGATGATTCTGCTTTACATTTTAGGTCGTACTTCCATCTTTGTAATTGTCATGTGTTGTAGCCAGTTATAATCTCTCAGTGACACCTCTCAAATAACCTAGCTGCAGTCCCTCAGCATCAGAGAGTCGGCTAAACCACTGGGTCCAAAATGAGAAAATGATCAAAAGTGTGTGAAAGGAGCTATTATAAGGTATTACAGAAGAGAGGCAGAGGAAGACAGTGAATGAGAGGGACAGAGAGAAAGAGAAAGAGAGAGAGAGAGAGAGAGCGTGGCGTCTCCTGCCGAGTGCTGTGTGGTCTGCAGAGTGCTCACCCCTTGCTGTGACCTGCCTGTACCTGTTTGATGTTATCTGCCGTTGAGGAGCTGTGGAGGAGTCTTTTTGCTCGTTAAGTGGATTGTCCGGCTTCTCTAAGCGTTGATCAGCAGAATGCTAATAGGCCTCTGGACTGAATTGAATTTCCCCCAGGAAGCCGGATGCGACGCAGAACTGGGCCACTCCAGAGTGCTGTGAGCTCGCTTGCACGGCACTGCAGGGAGACAGGGACACAGCGTGGACGGACACACACACACACACACACACACACACACACACACACACACACACACACACACACACACACCTACACACACACCTACACACGCACACGCACTGAGACAGAGAGAGAGACATAACCATAAACCACTTATATTTTTTGAAGGGGTAAAACAATATAAGAAATACAATTTATCATTCATCTTAACTGTTAATTACATAACTTGCCAACAGACAACATTCTCAGTACATGATGATAAGTCTCTATGTAAGAGGTGCATGCAGGAGTTCAGAGGGTGCATGGAAATGAGACTCCACTGTACCCCATGTAATGAACAGTACCCCAGAGCTTTGGCCCACCTCGCTCTCTTTCTCGGTCTCTCTCTCTCTCTCTGTCTCTATGCACAGAGACTAGATAAATGGCAGTGTGCAATGGACGGACACGCTGTCCTTCTTGCTGCCTTGGTCGGCTATCGGACCTTACCCTGGAGCTGCAGTGCATGACGGGAGTGCAGCGCAGAGGCTGTGCGTGGGCGGACTGACATGCCGGACAGGTGCAAAATCATTGTCTGACAAGGCCAGCCGAGCCGCGACCAGCGGGCAATCAGAGCTCAACTTTAACTGGTAGCGTCCACCTGTGGCCTGTCCTCATTTGGACCCCGGGCCCCGCCCGTCACTGCCACCCTCTCCGCTCACTCACTCTCTATCTGTCCGCCGCACAATAGGAAGACTGTCTCATTATGGCACCATTACACTGGGAGGAGAGGCATTGGAGAATAGAACAGAGGAGCCAGTTTTGACTCGGGCCCCTTTGCAGAAGGAGACGATTCATTTCAATGCAAATGGGATTGAGCCATTAACATTCAGGGGGACAAAGACCAAGACAGAGAAAGAAGGTAGGATGAGTATCGAGAGAGAAGTCTTTTCATACCTGCCCGCAAAAAAAAATAAAAAATCTGCCTCCATATTGTAGTCAGCACAGACTGCAATACTCCTTTTACTGATATTTGGCTAAGCCCTTTCATATTCTGTCTTCGCTGAATTGTGTGATATCACGGCTTTGCTCTTCTCCCCAATCACGTCATTATACAATACACAAATAGGCATGTTCATCCACCAACACTTTAACCCTATTAAAATGTGCCATGCTGTTTGGAACCAGAGATAGAGGGAGCCCTGTACTGTCTCTCGTCGCTCAGCCATGAAGCATTTTCTCTGTTGAAATGAGGTCTCATTGTCTGCGTGGTCCCACAATGCAATAGTTCAGCCAAGTCTTAATTCTAATGATCTCTCAACCCCTCAAGCCTCACAAACAGGCATTAAAGAGCGCTCCGCGACACAAATGAAATTTAGGAAAAATGGGATGAACTCTCAGCAACGGTGGGCTTCCCGGAATGAATTGTATTAAATGAGCTTTCCTTACACTTATTAGCATAATTGATACCCTCTAAAATGAGTCCCTGCATTTTAAATGACCATTATGAATGTGTGTAATTAATTAAGAGCTGTATGAGTGTGTTGAAGATTAAGAGGTGGTCTAAACACGCTCAGCAGTGTTTGGGACAAAGTGGCAGCATCCAAACATGAAACTCTCTCAAGGCCTAATAGCATCTACAGAGATTTGCATATTGCATTTGGGCCTCCCTTGGAGTGGTTAGGCTTATTCTGGTAATGAAGGTAATGAAGTGAAATAGCATCGACATGTGGACTAGATGGCCAAAAAAAATAATAACAATCTCATTCTCAATTCCTTATTCATGGTTTTATTTAGCGCAGAGGTGATCAGTGTTTTTGTAAGTAAGGTAGCATTTGCCCATTGCCTTACAGTGTTTTTCATTGAAGTAAATACATACTTCTGCCAAGTCTTCCACACATGGCATATTGGTGAAATGCATAACTACAATCCTTTTTGATTAAATCCAGTTTGCAGTATTTTTTTTTTACATTTCCACCAAAAATCAGAAACCTATTGAAAATGAAAACAGATGAATTTGTTCTTGTGTTGTATGGATTGTATTAAACCTCTAGGGGAATAGCCACAACCATGAGCTCTCTTCTGTCCATGCTGTGCAGAGAGAGAGAGCGAGAGAGAGAGAGAGAGAGAGAGAGAGAGAGAGAGAGAGAGAGAGAGAGTGTGTGTGTGTTGTGGAGGAGGGGGGGCACTATGATATATTAGTGCCTGCGGAGGGAGATAGTGTTGCTCTTTGTCCAGCCATGAACCGAGATAAAATGGCCGTTTAGGACATTATTGTCTGTAATTAGCCACCTGGTCACCCCTTTTTGAGCAGGATCTATTGCATTTATTGCATTGTATTTCTACTTGTTTCTCTTGTCTCAATCCAGATATCATGATAATTTATGATTTTAATCTCAGATTTGTGGTCACACAGTCTAGCAAAGACGACCGGCACATCAGTGCAATGTTTTCATCTCAAGCCCCGTTTTCTGTGTGGAGCACCATTTTTCATCTTCTCCACAGGTGTCAGAGGCAAGACAGAAACAAATAAAAGAATTAAACACTTAAATATTTAAACACTTCAGACGTCTTGCCCACATTGCAAATCAGCAGCTCTGTGTCTGCTTTATTAGGAAGCGAACTGAGGCAAAGAGGGAGAGACTGAGAGTCCGAATTAGTATATTGGCATGTGGGAGGGGTGCATTCTGTTCCTCTATGCACAGATTCAGCTGGGTTTCCTGTTGTGTCGGACACGAGAGACACACACACACACACACACACACACACGCACGCACGCACGCACGCACGCACGCACGCACGCACGCACGCACGCACGCACGCACGCACGCACGCACGCACGCACGCACGCACGCACGCACGCACGCACGCACACACACACACACACACACACACACACAATAACACACTCGCGCACACAACCTCTTTCTCTCTCATTTTCCCTCTTTCTCTTCTCTCCTCCGCCCTGGAAATGGAAGTGTGTTGTAGTTAATTGGGTGACCCCTGGGGCCAAGCCAGTGATTCCCCCTCGTGGGCATTAATATTGCATGAACTCTTCAGAGCTGAGTGTCACCCTGTCACCCCATGCCACCCTCCCATGACGCGCACTGGCCCTACCCATGTGCCCTGACAGACAGACAGACAACACACACACACATACACACACACACGCATGCATGCACACACACACACACACACACACACACACACACACACACGCATGCATGCACACACAAAAAAATACACTTGCTTACCAATGTGTACACACTCACAGTCATGCACAGTTGAACTCACATACAAACAAAAGAAACACATGCTTCTTAGTACATACTGACAGATGCAAACTCATATTGTCAATTATATCTCCTGTTTTGAACAGTGCATTCATATACACAGCTCAAGCGTGTCTGACGAAGGTTTGTGTGTAAAGTCAAAAGAAAATCTGTCTGAGAACACTCTATTTTCTGTGCCATAAAACATTTTTTTATTTGTCTACTCTCACGGTCGTTTTGTTGGTCTCGGAAGCTCAAGACTCCCGTCCTCATAAATTCCTGCAGTCTTCTGTTGTCTGCTGTTTTTCATCGCTCTTCTGTGAGTGTTTCATGGCTGATCATCTTAGATTTATCTCCAAATATACTGCTTTGAAATGTACTGTCCACTCAAGACGGCAAGTTGTTTTTCTGGGCTTTACTCTCTGTTAAGAAGAGTTATGTACATTCCGCTGTTTACACCCCTTTGCTCTCGGAGACGAAGCCTTTCCCCTCATATTTCAGAGGCGGGCGGCTCTCCAAATCCACTGCTCAATCTCAGCGCTCGCTCCCAGAGCTGCAGTTGCAGGGTGGGCAGTTGCTGGAGCTTAGCTGGATCCTCTCAGTGTGAGCATCTCGTACTGTGAGCTGAGGAATCCACGTGACATGTTGACATGCTGGCCCAGTGATGGCCAGAGATGCATAGCAGGCAACGTACTGGGGTTGACTTGGAGTGTTTGACTGACTGACTGACTGGCTCTGTCACTCTTCACTCACCCACTCTCACTTCCAGTCTACGTCTTACTCTCTCTCTCTCTCTCTCTCTCTCTCTCTCTCTCTCTCTCTCTCTCTCTCTCTCTCTCTTTCTTCGTTTTTCTCTGTCTCACAAGCACACGCACACACTGTACACGCGTGGGTGCATGCAAGCAAGAGCACACATGTGTACACCCACTGAACTCTGCAGAGACTGTACACACACTCACATAGACACACACAAAGCACAAGGCCACACAACTACACATCCACCCACACAAACACCCTCAGCTACACACACACACACACACACACACATATGACAGCCTTGTGGAAGCGTTGCGTTCCCCGTTTTGTGACCTTTGGTATTTGGAAGGGAAAGGGCAGAGCCCACACATTAGGGCGTGCTGCCGGCAGGGTGTGTTGTCTTGGCCTGAAGCGAGGCATATGTCGGCTAACAGCAGGCGACAGATACAGGTGTCACTTTTCAGGGTGTATTCCCCCGTGGCCAGAGGGGCCGCTGGTCCATCCCTGCATTTCACCGCCCATCGGCTCTCTATCCTCTCTCTCTCTTTCTCTCTCAATCCAACTCTCTCTCTCTCTCTTTCTCTCTCTCTCTCTCTCTCTCTCATGCACGCTCTCTCTGTCTTTCTAAATCACTTCATTTTTATTATTCCTGCTTGTCCTCTTTATTTCACTCTTTGTGAGCCCCCTTCCTCACTCTCTCTTTTTTCCCCTCCTTGGCCTCTTCCCCTCTTACTCCCTTCTCTCCTCTTCTTCCTCTCTCCCTCTCTCCCTCTCTCGGTGTCTCTCCATCTCGCTCTGTCTCCGGCTGGCTGGCTGGCTGGCTGGCTGGCTGGCTGGGGGGCTGTGTGGATGGCAGGAGCCATGCTAATCACAGCTGACACATCATTGAGGGGAGCGGGCTGTTTGCTGTCAGCAGTGTTTTTGGTTCATAATTATTTCACGAGTGTCACGTCAGTGTCAGGCTCTGGGCGAGTGGGGAGACAGGCGGGGCCTGCAGAGCCCGGAGACAGTGGCGGGGTGGCGGGGTGGAGGGGTGGCGGGATGGGGTGGAGAGGGGTGGGTTGGCAGGGTTGTCACTAGACCTCACTGTTTGCCACTTTCTGCCCAGCACTTCCGCTGCCATGCGTCTGCATGCTGACAATGAGGGAAGGAGAGATGGAAAAGGGGGGAGAGAGAGAGAGAGAGAGAGAGAGAGATAGAGAGAGAGAGAGCTGATTAGAGCGCTGAGACACTCACTCATAATGCACATAGTCCCTCACTCACTCATTTACTTCCTTATCCACTCACTCATTCACTTACTCCTTTATTCAACTATTGACTCACTCACCCACTCCAGCTTTCTCACACTCATTCTCTAGTAGTTCACATGGTCAAGCCTTCCTCCTCTCATGTCTTTCATTCACTACAATTATTACTGTCCACTAGTTCATTCAGTCAATTAATCAATCATCCACACACTCTTAATAACACAGATAATTACAAAAAAACTCTATTTCCATGTCTCTTTGAACAATATTGAAACTCTGTTAACTCAGTCTTTGCTGTAAGTACAGATTCTTGTTTCTGTAAAGTATTGTTTTTCTCTCTCCTTTTCTCTATGCATTGGGGGATGGGGTGGGGTGGGTTGGTGGGTGTGTGGAGGGGCGAAATACCAATATCCTCACAACCTTCAGCAATCTATGGTATTTTCACTCTCTGAGATATATCTAATGATTTCACTATTTGTACAGCTTTGCTCGAGCTGCCAGAACATAAAGACTAGAGAGAGAAAAATCAATCCCTTTGACCAGACAGTGTGTCTGAGTGAGAACTGCATCTGAACCAGGAGCTCCTGACTGCTAGCAGAGACATGATACGGAGTTCAATGGAGATTGTCAAAACCTCCATGTATTTTACATCAGTCAGCTTTCAGCCAGCGAGAGAGAGAGAGAGAGAGAGAGAGAGAGAGAGAGAGAGAGAAATGGGACCCTCTTTGGACTTGTCTTACTGTAAACAAATACTGAGGATAGCAGTGTGATGAGAAGTGCGCAAATGTATTTTCGTTTGTTTTCTTTCTGTATTTATTTTCCTTTTGAAGAAGAAGTTCATTACCTAACCGGGCTAATGTGTGAGTGCTGTGACTGTTCCTTGGCCCCCTGTCAGTGCAAGAGACAGACCCATTGAAACACTGGGCCAACACACACGCCGTGACAGAAACTAAATAGCACGCATTGTAAAAGAGAAAGAGAGCGAGGGAGTGAGAGAGAGAGAGAGAGATAAAACAGCGAGAGGGACAGAGAAAAAAAAAAACGGTGATGTGATGGGGAGGACAAAGCAAGCAGCAGAAACTGAATACAGTGGAACTGAAAAACAACAAAGGGGAAGGGAACTGGATTTGGTCTCTGTTTTCTCCCCTCTCTTTCTCTCTTTCACTCTCTCTCTCTCTCTCTCTCTCCCTCATTCTCTTTCTCTCTGGTGTCAGAGGCGTCAGTGGCTGAGGGGAGGAGGGAAGCAATCAATGATTTAAACAATAATGCCTCTCTCTGTATTCCCTGTCACACTCTCGCCCGCTTGCCGCTTCGAGGACTGTCACACACTGTCTCCGCGGCGACAGCTTATCTCGCGCATGCTGCTACTCCATCTTGTAGCTGTCCACGGGTGCCCCCTCTCTCTCTCTCTCTCTCTCTCCCTCCCTCTCTCTCTTTCTCTCTTTCTTTGTGCTCTGTCCCCCTCACACTCTTCTTCTACTCTCTCACTTTTCTCCATCTCTCTCTTCTCTCGCTTCTCTCTCTTCTCTCTCTTGCAGCAGACTCTGTTACCCTCATGATGCCTTCACTCCAAGTTAATGCACTGTGTCCCACTCTAAACTCAGTCCCTCTATCTATCACCACCATCTTTCAGGAAGAGGCCCAGGAAAACACACACACACAAAAAAAAACACCGACTGCCAGTCGTGGCAGCTGCAAACATTTTTTAATGGATTGTTTTTCGAACTTAAATGTGTAAAGTTCTTGGCTGGATGCTCACAGCATTGTCTTCGAGCCCCCGGTACTCTGAACTGATGAGAAGAGGCAGACAGTAAAGGACTGTGTGCTAAGATAACTCTCCTCTCTTCTCCAACTCTCTCTCTTTTTCTCTCCTGATTTCCACCCCCACCCCACCCCCCTTTTCATTCTCCATGAACCCCAGCGCGGTCCCCACACCCATTTCCTCCTGCCATTTCACAGCCCGTGGCTCTTGCTTAAAGGTATCAGGTTAAATTAAGCCAACGGGACAAACAAATTAGATCTGTCACGTCTGGTTTGCATGGACCCGACAGATATTCGATACGGGCGGCCATGTTTGTTTGGAAGAAAGTTCTAATCACACTTCAGTGATGGTGTTGGCAACGGGGGAGTTAGGTACGACAGGCAGCTCCTACCTTGACCAGGGCCACTGATGTAGTTCAAAGGTCATGTTAGTCCCCTCTTCTCAGTACCCTAAGCATTGGCGAGAGAGCGAGAGGAGGGGAGAGAGAGAGATGCAGGAAACACCTCAGAATCAATGTTTCAGTGCAGGACGTGGGCTTGCGTGTCCCAGAGGAGCGGTAATCTCAGAGTCATCAGTCAGTGCCAGGCTTCCCCATAGGGGCCAGAGGTCACAGGCAGCAGCGGGCGGGGGGTGGGGGGTGGGGAGGTGGGGGTCACCCTTCCCCACCGTGCAGGCCTGCTGCTGTGTAAGGTGTGTCATCGCATCATCAAAGGCTGTGAGAGGAGCTCGTTAAGAGTGTATGTATGTGTGTGTGTGTGTGTGTGTGTGTGTGTGTGTGTGTGAGTGTGTGCGTGTGCGTGTACTTGGGGGGGGGGCTGTGTATGTGTGTGTGCGTGTACACATGTGTGTGAGGATGTCACTGAGGATGTGTTAGGCCTAGGGAAGCCTAGTGAGGATGTCACTGAGGATATGTTAGGGTCTGTTTGCCCGGTTATCTTCAGTCTGTCTTCTGGTCTGTGTCTCTGTCTGTCTACAGGTCGACCAGAAATTTGTATTTTTTTGTCTTAGCATTTTAAGAATTCCTGATTCTGAAAAAATGAATGGGTTTTTGAAAAATCTGCTTCAATAAGGCATGAGTGAAACAACAGCGGTAGAAAACCTAGGCAAATTAAAATGCAATTATTAGTCAGTCTTTTCTAATAAACTGTCTTGTCTCGTAAAAATAAAGATGAATATACCAAAGGCTTGGCTCAAGCATCATGTGAGACTCTAGAGTGGTATTCATGGTTAGAGACAACTCTTATCTCACAATCCCGTAATTTCTTATGAAACGTAACGTTACAGCTCCATTGCCTAAAACATCTGATTTGTTCTATGCTACAGATTGCAGCTATCAAGTATTGAGGTAAAATATGTATTTACTTAAGTAAACAGCATGGTTGTTGTTAGAACACTTGTGATCCCTGATCGGTAAAGCTAGTTATGGTTAGCTTCTGCTCACTTTGTGAAATTGGTGACGCATAAAGCTAAGGGAAGAAGAGGAATAGCAACAGATATATTTTAGAGATATAATGGGTCTGAAGTCCATATGGAGAGGACAGACACATGAAGTTTATAGAACAGAATCATATACAGGGTCTCTCAAGCAGTAATTTAACCACCAAGGACATTATTTGGTTGATTCTCCAAAGCCCCATTCATCCTCTCATAGGGATTTATTTTATTTGTTAAATTTTAAATCTGCAGCATACAAAATGACAACTGTCACTTACAGACTCTGTTTGTGGCTCACTCTCTCTGGTTGTCTTTAAAATGAAATCATTAAAATCACTTCACTAGCAGTAGTGATCTGAAATGAACCAGGATGGGATTCTCAAAAAGACCTGAGGCCAGTGAGGATGTGTAACACCTAGGCCTATATAATGTGCATAACCTTTGCAGTCTCATTAAGCACGTTTCTGGTTTCTTTTCCTTAGCAATAGTGAAAACTGCAGTGAAATGAACGCAAGTGCATGTCCAAGCCTTGGATTATTATGGGATGTGAGCAGCATACGGTCATCTCTTCAGTGAGATGTAGCATTTTGCCCGTGGTTGTCACCGCCCCAGTGGCCTGTGCTGATATGGCTCGGTGATTCTGTGCTGACAGGTGCATCAGAGGATGTGATCTCCTCTCATCGAAACATAAACGACAAGTCAAAAACGGCAACTCTCCCTCAGGCTGTGGCCTTTCCAAGTGTGAGAGGTCAAAGGTCATGGGGTCACCAGCCTGAAGGGTCATTTCATTTCAATAGAGTAAGAGTGACAGGAGTGATAATCTCCTAGTTTTAGTGAATGCACTGTTTCTGGTAATGAACGTGTCTCTTGTCAATAAGCGCTTGATAAGATTGATATCCATTTATAATGTAGGCCTAAACATGTCATCTGAATATTAGTTTTGGGATACTTGGGGTTCACTTAAGAACTTGTTTGAATGAAAGATGGACTTAAGTGCAGTTAAAATGAGATTACGATGGGTGATCGAACAAGGGGGAAAGGGTGATCAATAGTTAATATGTCGTTTTATGTCACAGTAAGGGACATGAATAGTGTCAGTGTAATGCCAGTGAGTAATGCGTGTCAATGATAATGAAGTGGGATAGGCAGCATGAACTCTGGGCTGGGTGGGACACCTCCATCTCAGGCTCTCTCAGGCTCTCTCATCCCCTCCCCACCCCCACACTGCTCCAGGTCAGTCCGTGTGTTTACACGTTTGACTCTGCTGGTGGCCTCTTTAAAAATACATGAACAATAAATATGAGCACCCTGCTCATCTCTCTCTGCTTCTTTCTCTCTCTCTCTCTCTCTCTCTCTCTCTCTCTCTCTCTCTCTCTCTCACACACACATATGTGTAACCACACATCGCAGTCCAGGATAGTAGGAAGCGTCCGGGCCTTGCCCATGTTTAGAGACGGCCATTAACCGGATGGAAAGGAAATGAAAATCGGAGGCCTGGCCCTGGTGCTCTTCCAGGGTGACTAATATCCAGTGTGTCAACATCAAGGCCCCCCTCTCCACCGGACTCCCTATCAGCCTCTCCATCTCCCCCAGGCCTCAGGCTCCAGGCCCAGGGCCCTTAACAGGCCCCCGGTGCATGGCGCTGTAATAGGGGCCAATTGAGCGGCCGGACCCAGAGCCATGCTGTTGTCTGTGGATGGCCTGAGCTCTTTGTTTGCACGGCCAGCAGTTCGGCCTCTCCTCAGATAACCAGTCATTGTCAACAACATGAGGGAGGGGGGAGGGGGCTTGGGACAGCATTTTGCCTGGGTGGTTTGGTAATGTTCGTTGTTGTGAGTGGTTAGTATTTTTGCGTAATATAGTTGAATGAATGTATTGTTTTCTGGAAGTCTGTTTGAGAGCAGTTTTGATAACAGATGTGAAGGTTAATACGACCAAGTGGAATGATGTTTGTTCTGTCAATGATTTCTGATCCGGTGGTGTTGGTCATTGACAGCTATAGAACAGGACCACAGTTTGGACAGGTTGGAAAAGAATCGCTATCAGATATAACTGGACATGAACTTCATTTTCCAAAACTCTGGTACCCTTAATTTGAGACGTTTGAAAAATGTATGGGGCTGCATTCAGAGTGTTCTCAATTTATTAAAGTCTCATTTTTGCGTCTTGGAGACTGTTCAATGTGACATTACACATAAGTGCCAAAATGAGATACAATTGCATCATTAAACAAACGAGCTTGCTGGATTTGAACAAAAACAGAGTAGCAAGGACAAACCTTTACTCAGGACATCCATCAATCTTGCGAGATCAATTTCCCAAAGGTCTGCGGATCAGGTATAAAGGGAAAGCGAGGTTAATCTTTAGAAATCATGTCGTTATTAATACTAATTTTTCAGATATCTAATGCCTGTGGAAGAATAACTTAAGCACTAATCAAATCTGATGGCAAGTTCTGCTGTACATTTTAACGGAAATGTTTAAACGCTATTTGTGTTAGATTCAGTTTTTATTTTTTTATTTATCAAAATCTCTCTCTAAGAATTGTATGGTAATGTCATTTCCACATGTGCAAACCAGATACAAATTTAATTTAAAAAAAGCATTTTCATTCTTTTCCAACATTAGACTGACCAAGCGATTGTGTTTTACATTTTATTCAGGACACCTCTAACAACCAATTATTGTTAATTTGTTCTTCATAAAAAAAGACACGAAAAAAGGAAAAATGTGACACAATTTGTCTGCAGGACTAATGCAATGTGAGAATATTCATGTCTTTGACTTTCCACACTTAGAAGATAATTATTGTTATTATCATCACGGTTGAGATCACTCCACAAGGACATGTCAAGATGGTTACAATCCACACACTTTCCCCCGACGCCACCCAGAACAGAATGAACCAGAAAATCTCTCATGCTCACCTTCAAAATGCTAATCAATTATGTCCTCTTGTACTTCTCCCCTGGTTAGACATTCCCTTCAGTCCAATCTTTCACACACATCATATCATTTTCATGTCTTAGAAAAGCCAAAGCAACATTATTATTAATGCAAGCACATGAATCACCTGTATCTGTGAGCATGACAAACAAAACAAGGAATAAAGAAAATGTCTTGACAGAGAAAATACGATTAGTGAAAGTGGGTGCGGGTGAGTTGGTGCTATAGATAACACCGGCCGCAGCCCTGGTGACGGTGTGTGGAAAATCAAGAGGCATGAAAAAAGCCGGCGTCACTCAGAATCATCCTCCTGGTGCCAGGGATGGAGCCGGCCGATCTTCCCAGCTCAAGGTGGCCATTTATTTCAGCCTGCAGCAGCCCGAGAGGAACTTTCTTGCAAATAGGCGAAAAAATCAGTAGGAGAGGAGGGGAGCACTGAAGAACACACGCACACACACATGTACACGCACACACACACACACATACACACACACACGCGCACACACACACACTGCACAGCCTGAGCCAGGCTGTGTAGAAGAGTAAGGGAAGGGCATGATTAGGAATATCAGAAATGTGCCACATGCCAGCAGACCATTTGCGTCCTTCTCTCTCTGCTTTTCAAACAAATGGCTTAACGCTGGGATCGGAGCTGTGAAGCCATGATGGCTCGGAGCTCTACTCTGCATCACAGTCATGGCAGGCTTGAAACCCCTGCTCAGAGAGGCACATGGTTAAAAAAACACCACTGAAGGCTGGGCCGGGGCTGCTGGGAAAAGCTTGTGCTGATGTCAGTGTCCTTCTCGGAGCGCTCCCAGTGTCTCCAGCAGAAGTGTCAGAAAGCAGGGGGGAGTTAGAGGCGCACTTGCGTCCCTGCAAAGACACACACACACAAAAAAACACCCTCTCAAAATGGCAGCTGCTAATCCAAATACAAAGTGACATTCCAGAATGAGGGTGTCTCGTCAGATAACGCCGCCGCTTGGATGTTTTCCTCTAAATACATTTCAGTGCAGGAGGCTCAGCCACAGGCCATGGAGGGGGAGGAGACACCAGTGTCTTTTACAGCCTTTCTTTTAGTCAGGGAGAGGAAGAATCATCTTTTACGTAAACTTACCTCGCCTTAAAGATCATGTTTAAGTTCATTGTAGACACACACACACGTGCAAGTACACATGTGAAGTGTTTTTTTTCTCTCTCTCTCTCTCTCTCTCTCTCTCTCTCTCTCTCTCACACACTCACCCACTCAAACACACACGTGCACACCCACACGCACACGCACACGCTCACAGACACAGACACAGACACACACGCCCGCACACACACACTCTCTCTGCCTTGGCTGGAATAAGAAAATGCCGTGTGACTGAGGGTGGAAGAGCAGAAGTGAACTTAATTCCTTGCACAAACAGTGTTGATTTTGATTTACACCACAGGCTGTTCCTTTAATAATTTATGGCCAGATGAATTTATGGCCCTGTCTGGGCAAGCTGCTAAATCTGAATGGCCAAATAATGAGATTTTAGCGCTGCACTGCTAAATTACCCTCTGATTTGTCTCTGCCTGTTTGTCAGTTGCCTTGTGCTCCGGGTCATGGGTGGCATTTGCCTGGATGTCCCCTAATTGCTGACTTGCACACAGATGGATGAGTGTTGATGCCTGGCACTGGGGCTGAGGCAGGGATGAGGGAGGGAGTCTGTGGTCGGGGAAGGAGGCAGTGAACAGGCTGCTGGAGGTGGGAATCAGAGAATTCATCTCAACCAATATATGGAGAGGACTATGACATTCCTCCATGCCGAAGAAAACCGAGAAATATGATAATTATTTACACACGATATGCACCTGCAAAGCTATTAATAAAGACACAGTACTTAGAGTATATATGTGTGTATAATAGTGCGCAGGGTGGTTAGTGACGCTTTCGCATACTTCAGGTAAGAGACAAAGCTTGAAGCCAAATGACACACGCTCGCAATTGAACTTCTTCATAGAACTTCCGGAAGCAAAATATACATGAATATAAAAGGGGTTATAAAAGTATTATCATGTTTCCTTTGTATGCCAATGGAGCAGGTATAGCATGATAAGTGAATTTTAATATTAACGCAACACAGTTTTCCTATTTCTATTCCTAAAAATATTACTGTAGAGAATACAAAATGATATATAAACATAGTTTGTTATAATGGGTTTGTTAAAAACTATTTCAAATATAATTACAGCTATGTGTCATTAACTTTGCAAATAACACCCAGACCTGTAACCATTTATGTGAACTGCCTAAATATAAGAGCAGCTTCAATCACAGAGACTCAAATAGCCACTTAATTGTTTTAGGAAAAAAAATAAAAACAATCATCATTATGGATACCCTATTGACATCATATCTGTGTGATTTATTGCAAAGCTGTCCATGAGGAAATGACTGATAATGTTTGCCTGACAGCCAGTGGAAGCGGCTGACGTCAGTCTGCCACGCTGAGAGCAGAGCTAATATTCACTATCTTAACAATACTCCCTCTATCATTTGCCAACTAATGGCCCGGCAAATGGGATAACAAGGCCCTCTAGATTTGTGGGCCGTCTTTGAAATTAACACATTTACGAGCCCTGTCTAAATTAAACAAATCATTGATTTTATGTAGGGGACGTTAGCATGGCATATTCTGAGGCCAGCTCCCTTTAAGACTGGCTCGTCTGCTGACAGGCTCGGCTGTTGCCACTCTCTCCTACCCTTCCCGTCCAAACTGGCACACAGCGAGGAGATGTCGTGCCGTAGCGAGGAAACAAAGCCCGCTCTGCGAAGCAGCCACAGCGTAGCGCAGCGCCACGTCCTCCTGCCACAGGATGACATGCGGCAGGCACGGCCTTTAGTTAAATATGAAAGTCTGTGTGTGTGTGTGTGTGTGTGTCTAAGTAAGTGTGTGTGTGTGTGTGTGTGTGTGTGTGTCTAAGTAAGTGTGTGTGTGTGTGTGTGTGTCTAAGTAAGTGTGTGTGTGTGTGTGTGTGTGTGTGTGTGTGTGTGTGTGTGCATGTGCGTGTGTGTGTGTGTGTGTGTGTGTGTGTGTGTGGAGTGTCTGACAGAACTCTGGGAGTCAGCTGGGGAGCCATTTTTAGAGAGACGCTTCCCCCTCCTCTCTCTGGAGCCTTTGATCAGGCTGCACTGTCTCTCACTGTGCCTTAGCTTGTGTGGTGCTCCTCTCATTCTCTCCATCCCTCTTTTTTCCACCGCTCTTTCACTTCCCCCTCATCTCTCTCTCTCTCTTGCTCTCTCTGTCTGTCCTTCTCTCTCTGCCTCTGTGTGTTACAGGGCCCTCTACCCTCCAGCAGTGAGGACGTGGCAGAGCCGAGTGACTGGCTGTGAGCGATGGGTGTCTGCACAATCCAGATTAAGATAAGAAGAGGAGCCCTTCATGTTGTTTCAGTGGTGGAAGGCGATACGGCAGGGCTGCTGCGGACCCCCATGCTGGGCCCGGACCCCTTTAATGCCACCGCTCGCCTCTAAAGTGGACTGTTACAGGAGGCAGGTGGCTGAGGGGCGGGGGTGGGGGTGGGTTGGGGGAACAGGAGCAAATGAGGAAAGTCGCCGGGTAGCAAGACTCCAGCCACTGAGACACTCATTAAATCCCTCTCTCTCTTGCTCACTCCGATCTGTCTGTCTGTCTCTCTCTCTCTCTCTCTCTCTCTCTCTCTCTCTCTCTCTCTCTCTCTCTCTCTCTTTCTCTACACCCCGCTGCACTGTCAGAGAGCGCTGCCATCGCCCAGGCCCCACTCCCACGCCTATCACCTCACTCACTTTGTGTCTCTGGCTTATGACTTTTTATTGTTCTCTAGATTGTGTTTGTGTGTGTGTGTGTGTGTGTGTGTGTGTGTGTGTGTGTGTGTGTTTCCAGTGTGTGATGACAAAAGTTCACAAACTCATTATACCATCATCTGTGTTTTTCTGGGGGATGATGATGATGTTGTTGATGATGAATTTACTTTTGATTGATTGTTCCCTGCTGTTTGTATTGTTAAAATGTTATGGCTGGGTGGTTTTGTTGATTCATATTCTGAATTAATATCTCTCTCTCTTTTTTTTTCTCTCTCTCGCTCTCTTTCTCTCTATCTATCTCTATGTGTGTGTGTGTGTGTGTGTGTGTGTGTGTGTGTGTGTGTGTTTGAGAAAATAAAATCAGATGTACTAGTGTGTCAGAGTGGTGGGGTCTGTCACTGATGTTTCATTTCAGGGGGCAGAGCTGAGCATGCACCGTTTCATTTAGCTGCTCTTAACATTGCTATGTCTTAGGCTAAGTGACAGCAATGAATAGCCATCTCAAATCCAACCCTGACAGAGGATAATGAGGAGCTATGGACACACATCATTTTCCCCATACAGGGCCTTTGTGTGAGCCATTGCTCTCAAAGTCTTCTGTTTTGATTGCGTCCCAGCATTGTAAAGGTGATAATTAAGACCAGAGTGATGTCCAAAAATGATGTCTGTGTTATTAAATCAGTCCAAATGTTCTATCCGGTATGTCTCTCATTTTTTTTAACGGTATAGGCTATTACGACTTGGACACATGGGGGGGGGGAAGAACAGTGTCAAATAATTTCAAAGGATTTTCAGCAAAGGATTTTCAAATATGTGTTTGAATCTCTCTTCTGCAAGGGAACATGCCAAGTTCATGACAGGAAAATACCATGAATTCATCTAACTTGTTTCCTTTTATACTTTTATTTACCTGTGGCAATAGTTTTTTTTAATCAGGCATTTTTGGCTGTGCATTACAAACTCTTGAATGTGCAGCCCTGCACTGGTAAGAGAGGGCCAACCATTTGTTTTGTTCATTCGTAATTTTTTTTTTATCCATGTTTAATATTATATAGTGACCTGTTGCAGTATTTCAGACTGATTTTATATTGTCCATCAAGTCCAAAGATGTAGGTTTTGTTATATGATACAGTGCAGAGAGAATGTAAAAAAAATTAAATTGCATTAGGGATTTGCAAAAGGGGTTGGAAAGGCTTTGTGCACTAGCCCTGTAAAGAGAAGTGTCATCAAAGCAGCGCTTTAGCAATCCACATCAGTCCATTTAGAAACATGTTAAGGGACTAAGCACGGAAATTTGATTTTGAATGGGCAAGGACCTCGGACATGGATGGGCTTTTTCCTCCACTGTTGCTCCGACTCTCAAACGGATGTCATTAGCAACACAAGAGAGTGCTAATGTAACGCACTGAGGTCCATATGTATGGCTACTGAACTCCAACCCCCCATCTCCGCTCCATCACATTACAGAAAGAGAGCGGGAGGACAGCGTAAATAATACATACGCAGGGAAGAGCAGCCCACATGTCAGAATATCATTCACAACACATACTGAACATGGCAAAAACATGACATGGCGTGGTCATCTATGTAAGCCGAATTGCACATTTGGTAGCTTTTATGTGTTGATAAGGTCTGCGCGAATGCCTCTTCTTGGTCTGTCCAATGTTCAATGAGTAATGCAATTCAACCTCTATCCAGCAGGTGGATGTAATATCTGAATTAAGGGTTCTGTTGTATGTTATCACGCGAGTCTCCAGCCTGAACAAAACAGAGCCAAGTGTCCAGCCTTAAGTACAAAACCATTTATCGCAAATCGTTTGGAATGTACTTTGACAGTCAATACAATTCAGCCACGCAAAAAGGCAAAGTTTAGACAAGTAAAGTCCATAACCAATTTGTGTTTTTGTTTTATGCACTGAGGCATTGTAATTTTATGCGTCCTTCGTATTCACTTATATATTACGTATATCTAACACTTAATACTAGTGGCAGCAACAAGTTTCGGAAACCTTGAAGTGATAACATTGCATTTCCGTGTTTTTAACCAAAAAAGAATACAAAATCGTATATATTCGTGATTTTTTTTCAGATGGTAGGCTTAATTTTTTCATTGTGGCAAAACAACGTAGGCTACGTTTGACTCTTGAACTTGCCCAATCATATCCAAGACACTTGTCCTCGTACCTGACCTATACTGGAAAGGAAAAAACAACATTTAGCGTTTATGTCTTTTGTTTGACTGTGGACTTCATTTCCCATGCTCTCCTCAGTAGAGTAGCCAGAAGATGATTCATTCAGTGCTCACAAAACAGCGCTGAAATCCCCCCAAGGGAGCGCGGAAAGGGGGGTTGGGTGACTGGGGGAAGGAGAGAGAGGAATGGGAGAGAATGTCAGTCATTGAGCAAACCTGGCGCTGAGCGGCAGCACTGCACCTAAAACACTGTTTGTGTATGTGAACCATCCACCTCAGATTCATTCTGCCTTTCGCACTTATTTTGCGACTCCACGCAGATTCCTTCTCATCGACACATGCAACTGATACCATTGTGAACCTTCGAGTTGGGACAGCAGCTACCTTCTCAGAATCGAACAGCATTGTACGACTTCTTTCTACTCCATGCTTCTCCGTTATCTCCAGTGCGTTCGCTCGTCTGCCCTGAAAAGTTTCGGTCGTGAGGATAAAAGGACATCTTGAATCTTCAAAGGGATTGTTTTAAACAACGTAAGTGCACCGAATGTCTTGACAGAGCTTGTTTATGATCTCCATTTGACTCGATGGGACCTTGCTCTTGTTTAACTTTCTTAAACATCAGATGGAAAACCCTGCCTTATCGCAGTGTCTTATACGCGAAGTCGTTACCGAAGTGTGGTCGGCAGAGACCTTTGCTTCAGGACGTTGTCAAACATGTGTTATTACATTCATAAGAAGTTCGTCTTAGTATGTTAATTACATCTATATGCATGTCACCAGTGTATCATTTCAGACATTTTATTATGAATGTGTCAACGTTTTTCCTATCGTTAGTTTGGACTTTTTTTTGGTGCAAGAACTGGAGCGTTTGGGTGGTTGGAGTTGGCTTCAGACAGAGTTAGTTACCAGTTATGCGAGGTTGCAGAGAACATAGGACACTTGTTTAAACTAATTTCACATGATAGGCATACTAATGAGAGGACCTACAATTTATTGATTTTTCGCTCATTGACTTTGCCTATGTTTTGGAGCACATTTATATCGTTTAGCTTGAACTTAAAGAAAAATGTGACAATATCTCAGGACGGACCAATTTACACCTGACATGTCGTCAACACCTTAACATTTTGGCTATACGGAATGTGAACTGCGTTCTCTTGGTATCCCTGCTCACTTTCACTGCTAATGGTTGTTATGGGCCCACTTAAACAAATCAACTAACCCTCTCCTTGGTGCCACTTCAGATTTGACATTTACTAAGACCAGAGGGACGTGGCTCATCTCATTAACTGTCCAGTGGACGGCTTTAGTTTAAACTGGATTAAACCTATAGGCGTATTTGATGTGGTCATAAAAATGCAAATGCCTGTGGGTTCTCTTATGGAGTAGGCCACACACTAATTTGTAGTGTTTTAAACTTAAAAGAAAGTCTTAAACAGGCCATAAGAGTTATTGATGGGAATATGAAAACTGTTTGTTTTGCTTTGCACTTTCAACTTCTCTCCAAGTATTTGGGCGCGAGTACAATTTCTCTCTGCTGGGAGTGTATAATTAAATGTATTGCTGGCACACTAATCAGAGCATAAATTAACACCCATACAAGGCCAATAATGCGGATTGTTCGGAGGCCACAAGTGACTGTAGTCTTGTAGGAGAGTTAAGTGTGTGTGTGAGAGAGAGCGAGAGCGAGGGGAGAGAGAGATTATAATTCCGTACAAATGTAGTGGCATATGTTAACTAAAGTTGTGTTTTGATGGTTCCAAGTCTTCCCACTTCCGCGTGGTGAGTTGGACCCTCACAGGACCTAAATCGAAAGCTTAGCCAAGTCGTCAGCAGTACCGAGGGAAACACCTGTTTACTATGGACCACTACAATTTACATCCTGCCTAGAACGACGGACTGGGCTACAAGCTAGAGGGTTTCCGCCAAACTGATAAGCTGTAAAATGAGTCGCTGCATACAGAGTATGTCAAGCCTAATTCACAATAATGAACACAGGGAGTAGTTGGTCTGTGCTTCTCCTCTCAAGCTTATCTCGGGCCTGAAACTATATCAGGTTTATATATGTAGACCTCGCTTTAAGACCGAGCTGATTATAGTTTAAATAAAACAGTGTTTCCTCTGAAACATCACGTGGCCTATTTATTGAAGAGCATAATGACTTGGTTTGATTTTATTGCAGTTTTATAGAATGAGGTTTAAATAAAACTATGGTTTAATAATAATACAAAGCTATGTTGCTACCCACGGTGCGGGTGGTTCTTAGGCAGTGATGTAGTACATTAAAGCATGTAGTTGTGAAAGTGTTTGTCTTTAATGATAAACACGTTCCGCATCTGTCCAAATGTAATTTTACGTCAGCAAAAACCTTAAACCATTGCATTGTTCTTAAATCACACACCACGTCGCGCTTTAGGATAACCATCTTTTATCTCATCAGTGATAAATGTGGAACAGCCGCATGGAGATGAGCGAAGTTATGAAGTTCCTGCTGAGTTTTAAAATGAGGAATTCAAATGGCACACAAATTCAGAGGGCTGCTTTTATATTTTGGTCTCAGAGAAATAGCCCAAAATATACAGTATTATTTACTCGCTGACTGTAATTCAATTTCAAATTAAGCTTTCCAGACAACATTGTCAGTTCTGCCGATGCAGTTGAAAAGATAGCTAGGAAATGACGACCCGTTGTTTTTGCAAGGAACACATAGGTTTGTGTTACCACAAAACGTATTCATTTTTTTGTGTTAACTCACGCATGTATTGCAATTATTTATCTGTGGAAAAACAGGCTTTGCAATAGGTGTGATACCAAATGTGGATGTTGCACAAGGTTAGGTCTTTCGAAATGTTACAATCTGAATCATCTACCATCACAATCAGGCTTGTGATGCGTTGTAGGTGGTTGTTTTAAATTGTACTAATTATTATAATCAGTGGTGAATATCTTTAATAAACCATGCTCATTGTAAAGGGTGTATCCTACAGAGAAGTAATGCCGATTCGTCTTCACTGTTCAATGAATTTCACTGAAGTTTAGATAACAGCTGAAAAATTTATATTTTAAACATTTGTTTTATCCAGTGCTGTCATAAAAAAAAAAAAACATTTTGGCCCATGCATTCGGACCATGGGACATTTACCACAATATCTAAACATGAACCCAAAATTGTAGTGCTTCTCTATCCATGTACCATTCTTCTTTTAATTGATCATAGATTCGTTTAAAAGTATAGGCTACTCATTTGTAAGGAGCTTCGAACTTGAATTTGTTTTTATCGTCTACATATTTCCTTAAAGAAGAATTCCCCTAGGGTTTGTAACATAGCAGTTGCTGGAGACACGCGTGCGAACAGAAAGTCGAGGTTGGAAGGTAGAAAAGTAACAGATGATTTATTTGTCAGCGTTTCGATTTCTAGCGCCGGTGCTTCTTTTCTATCCTTTACAGCGGTGATGTCAGCTGTTATTGCTTCACATTGATTCCCTTGCAAAGTGAGAAGTGAACTAAAATTAATGTCGATTCCAGTGGCCGGATCAATAGCCAGAGTTATTTTAATCTGGATTTGTGCGCTGCGCGGAATTAAAAATCGGAGAGCGAGCAAGCGGAATGAAACACTTTCTTTCTCGCAAACAATTAGGAGGGCATCTCATCAACAGTCGTGCCTGATATTCAAGAAACGTTTCGAGGGAGCTGGAAAAGCAGCCCAAGTGGTGCGCTTCACTTTTGGATCATTTGTGACAGTGTTCAAAGCGATTGGCACCCCCGATGCTGGCTATTGAGAGTATATTTTTCAAAGTCAAACCCACGCTTGCACCACGAAAGTAAATTAACCTCAGATTTCATCATTGCGCCGACTTGATAACCCCTGGTCTAATAACTCTTATCGATGTAAGCTGTTTTTTTCGTCATATATTAAAAGTAGAATTAACCCATCTAAGAGCGCACAACCCCGCCCCCATTCATGTTTATATTTTGGTGTGCTAATAAACACTTCACTGAAAACTAATTTGTCATGCAGACGGTGGTATTGCATGGTAATTGAAAAGAGCAGCATGACAGTAGGCTAAATTAAAAACGGTGTTTGAACATGGCACACAACACATTTCAAGAGCCACATGCTGCACTGTAGCAAACATTCTATAAGTTTGTTACACATTTCTCAAAACAGTTATTTCAGATGGCAAAAGGTTCATTAAATCATAAAATTGACAAACAGGGGTGGTCGAGGATAACTTCCGCATCCCCTTTCCTTTATATTTTGGTGCGCCCAGACACGCCTTTACATGCGCCTTTTAATCAATTCCAAAGCGGAACATTTGAAATTTTATGGTGGGGTAGGCTACTTGTTGGGTTTTGGCAGCGACGCCGTCGCGTGGCTTTATTTGTTCGTTTTTCATGGTCTTAGTGTAACGGTTATTGCTGCTAAGTAAAACAGTTGTGTATGCGTGCAACTGTATGCGTGCACTTCTAAAATGTATTTTTTTTTTTAAATCTTATCTCAACCTTGTTCAAACCTTTAATTGTCATTTGCGTCCCCACACTGTAAATATAATTCAATTTCATACAAATGTAAAATTGTTATAATAAGAAGTGTCATTTCCGTGGAAAAATACAATTTATTTCCCACATCCACGCTATGCAGGTAAGACTGGTTTTAGTAGTTTGAATCTGCATATTTGTTTGAATCTGAACAACACATCTTATTCAAATTCTAATTCAAATATTGTAATATTATTTGCTGTAGGCCTAGAATTACCGCAATTAATTCTAGACTGTGACTTTTAAGAGCATCATACAGATTAGAGAGAAGTAAAACTCAGCAACCCAAAATGTCATACTTTTCTTTGATTCTGCACCAGTGTGTAGAAACTGTCATATACAACTCCCAGATGTTTAAATGTATTTAATATTAATGTATTCATTTTATTCTCCATTTAAACCTTAATACCAAATTGTACCAGATGCACAATATACATAGCCTTCTAACAACGGAACAAAGATTTTTTTTCTGCCAGCATAAGGAATGATGAATTCAGTAAAAACTAAGACAACAGCAAATTCTCTGAGCAGCCAGGGTGGGTTCTGATATGAGTTTTTGAAATAATAGCTATCAGATATTTTTCGTCTTTCCCATTTCCCCATTTGTCAATTATTAGGATTCAGCGCTAGAAAATAAGTTAAGTTAATTTTCAGATGCCTCCCTGAAGGCATTAGCAGTGCATTTACTTGAGATCGATTGAAGACAGATATCTATCAGCTTGTCTCAGTGCTTCTTATTGCCCTCCCACACAACTCCAGCCCAGGAGTGGGAAGCAGTTTGTCTCCGGAATGCAGACATTTGCAAATGCCATTTATTTAATTACACCATCCTTTAGACATCCATCCATGCACACGTACGCCTGGGGGAATTCATATATACCTGCGTACACAGACGCACATTACACATTATGCGAATGATCATTTGTGTAACCCTAAACTTGCATTCTTGGCACACACACTCACACTCACACAGACACACACACGGCGGCGTGTGTGAGTGGAAAGCACACTTTTACATGTGTGATGCTCCTCGGTTGTGGCCGACTGTGTTGACGGAGCTGCTGAATTAGTCAGGGGTGTTTTATAATGGAGGCTGGCCAACAAGTTGTCATCCGGGGGGCTTGGAGGCTGACTGCACTCTCATTGGGCTCAGTTATCTATTATGGACGAGCTGAGCTGCTGTCCGCTGGTGTCTGCTGGCTACTGGCTACTGGCTACTGGCGCGCAAACAGGGGTAAAAACCCTTCTTTCTTTTCTTCCTCTCTCTGTCTCTGTCTCTCTCTCTCTGTGTATCTGTCTCTCTCTCTCTTTCTTTCTCTCTCTCTCTCTCTCTCTCTCTCTCTCTGTATTTGCCCAGTCACAGAGAGTGCTGGACAGCTGAGGTGGGAGTCGGTGGGGCGGGCTCCTTTGTAGTCCGGTGCATGCTTGGGGCCCAGGAGCCAGACACCTTGCAAATAATCTGGATTTAGGGAGGAATTAGTTGGCTCAGGTGGGGGGGGGATGAGACAAACAGCCCAGCAGTCCCTGAAATGAAAAGGCTGGGCCTCAGGAAACTTTTTGAACATTATTTTAGTTCAAAGTGAATCACTGTTGCCCGTTGCTGAACCGTTGCCATAAAGCTTTCTCTCAGAGGAGAAATTGTGTAAAATGCGTGTGAGGGAAAGAAGAAAAAGCCTTGCAGATACTGTAGTTGTTGGTTTGACGCACAGCGTATGTGAAAGCCAACCGCTGATATTTTGCAGATTGATGGCCGATAGTCATCGGCAGATTTTATTGTGTGTCATATACTGGGGAGAATTTATTTGTTGTTAGTGAACTACTGTTGTGTGGCACAGCTTGTACAGTCATTATTGATTTAGCCTGCTGTATATCCAAGTGTCATTATCCCGTATCTAGTGCTTGCTCCCATATTAAATCTCTCTTTCACATCTCCACACTTGCCTTTTTTCTGTCTTTTTTTCCTGGTGTGCATCTGTGGCTTGTTATTGAATTGCACCTCTGTAGTTTTCATATCATGTAGGTTCTGATTCTAATTCAGCAGGAAATATGAGCCAGGCTGTCCCGAGTTGCCGGAGCAGGCGGCGGTGACTGACTGTATTTTCAATAGTATTGACTGTCCACCAGCCTTCACCCCCCAAAAACAGACAGTGCAGAATACAGAGTGAGCTCTTACTGCAGACCACAGGATGCGGATGAGATAGTTTACCCTCCTACTGCCATATTGGCAAATATTTGATGGCACTATTGGACCGATAGGGGGGAAATGTGTTTGAATGCAAGGGGAGAGTGAGGTATGCATGCGTGAAATGACAGCCATTAAAAAAAGAAGAAGCTTAGAATCATGTCCCTTGTAAGTGCAAATGTATCCTTTTGTTTTGTCTAGTAGTGTGTGTTTTTTTTTACAAAGGATGTGCAGGGAGGTTGTGTCTTTTTGCCGCTGAAGTAGTTAGTCACATAAAAATGAACTCTGAAAATTAATACAAATCTCTACCGGAAATATTTGTATTTCGTGTCTTTGTTTGTCTGATGTTGCGGTTACAATACTTCATGGGCCTTGCTCAGACTTACCTCCCCCCCCCCTCTCTCTCTCTCTTTCCCTCTCTCCTTGTGTGTGTGTGTGTGTGTGTGTGTGTGTGTGTGTGTGTGTGTGTGTGTGTTTGTGTGTGCGTGTGTGTGTTTTTTCTGTGGGTATTAAATGACAGTGTCTGCCCTGTCCTGTAATAAAATGTAAGAGTGGCACTTTCACGGTTGTCAACAATCTCTAAATATACTAACTGACAGGGGAAAGCACAGAAGCGGTGGTTTGAATGTCATTTTCCACGGAAACTTTTATTCATTCGAGACTTACAATTGCATTGCAGTCAGATTTTGACAAGCATGTTTTTTTCAATATTAAATCTTATTTTATTTGTTTTCCTCTCTTCAGTCACACCAAGGGAATCTATCTTTGACAACTTCTTATTTATCTGCACCGTTTCATAGCATGTCATTTTTTTAACATCAGTAACTTTCAGAGTGGAAATATATTGCACGTCACTGTGGCTGACACTCTGATGGGACAAATGAAATCTCTCAAGAAAGTCATTTTAAAGACAAATAAATATGAGCTCCCTGAGATACAGTAACTGTTCTGCTCCATTGCCAGTGATAAGTTTGTAGAGAGTAATCAGCTGTTCTCTGCCATGCAAATGGCATCTCTGACAGCCGTGCTCTAAAATGGAGGCGCACTTGTTCAGTATAAAGCATGAGTTTTATTATTTTATTTGCAGAAGAACGTTATACACAATTCATTTCATGGCAACGTCATAGGTACATTTATGAAGCTCACTGTACTGAAGGTATGTGTAGGTCACATAAAGCTACTGGAAACGGAGCATGTTTTTCTTGGATGTAGCAGCGGTAAATCCTTGTCATCCTGCAATTTAGTGTCCTCCTTTGATCCCCTTCAGTATGTCTTCCCTTTCATTTCATTTCATTTAAGTCTCTTCTTCTCTGTAACATCAACCATCATCATCTTCATGATAACATCCTCCTCCTCCTTTTCTCCGTCTTCCTCTTTTTCTCCTTCGTCTTCTGCTTCATCTTTTCCTCACGTCTGCCTCTCCCTCCTTCTTCTTCTTCTCTCCGTGCTGCATTGGGTTTGGGTTTGTGTCTGTGTGTGTCAGGCTGACTCCCCCACCCTTGGCTCGGGCAGCAGGGGAACAGAATCAGGCTCAGGGCCCGGCTTTATGTCTCTGGGGCGGCTAACGTGAAGAGAGGAGAGGAGAGGAGAGGAGAGGAGAGGAGAGGGGAGGAGAGGAGAGGAGAGGAGAGGAGAGAACAGGGGAAAAGCGTGGACATAGTAGAGGAGAGGAGAGGAGAGAAACAGGGAGAAGAGGAATGATTAGCACATCAGACTCACACTCAGCCTGCTCGTGCTTTGTCTTCGGTCATCAGGGGATATCCTGTGTCCTTTTATTGGATTGTCAGTTTCACACTGCCTCACCGTGCTGATGGTAATGATAATAAAATTGAAATATCCAGGTACTTATCACTGTATTACCTTGCTATCAACACCTAGACGGCCTCATTTTTTAGAGGTTATCCGAGGGGAGAGATCTGATACAGAGGCAGAGAGGTGAGGAGAGGAGGGGGAAAAAGATGGGTTTGTCACGGTACATTTTCAAGGTGCTATTTTATCTGCTAAATAGTGGGCAGGACGGAGTGTAATCTGATTCTTGGGCATCTAGCCAGCCTTGAGTGGTGTAGTTTTACACATTTCCAACAGGCAGGAGAGGCCAAACGCATCTCTGTCATGTGTGAGATAATCTAAAGCTCATTTCCGATCGTGTCCGCTGTGAGGCTGTGTGTGCTGTGTGAACGCAGAGGTTAGGTTAGAGGTTTGGATGCTCATGCTGTAACATTGAAATAATATCTATATTTTAATACCTCTGGAGTCGCCTTGATGCTAGTCTGTATAGACTTTTAAAAATTGTGTATGTGTGTGTGTGTGTGTGTGTGTGAGAGAGAGAGACAGAGTGAGAGAGACTCCGGCTAAATCAGTTTGTGCATTTGCATAGATGTGATGCAGTGGCAAAAAATAGCTCAGTGTTTTTTTTGGCATTGCTCACTCTAGAGGCAGTCTTTCTAATACTGGTAATATTGATTCTGGTAATATTTATGGGTGTTGATGATACATCATTTTTATGATTTATTAGTATATTTTTTTACAGTCTTTTTGTGATTTATAAGGGAGTATATATATTTTTTAACCTAGTGTGTAATGTCACATATCCGTAATCAAGCAATGGTTATTAGAATTAGGTTAAATAAACACACACACACACACACACACACACACACACACCTCGAAACTGTCATCGCTACGATTCATTATTAAATCTACTCACCCTCTGCTCCAATCGGTCCATCTAACCCTCCAGAGGACCCTATATCCCTTCAGGGGTCAAGAGGTGAAGTGTGGCTAATTTATTCATTCAGTCAAATTTCCTGTGCAGATGGCGGCCCGATATGATATCGCCCCACGAATCCCATCGGAGAGTGAGAGCGTGCGGGCGGGCGGGCGGGTGCGTTGGGTTGGGTGAGGGCCGGAGCACTCACAGGAGCAGGGGGAGAAGGCTCTTATCTGATCGCCAGAGCTGGCTTTATCTGCCACAGACGCCGTTCCGCTCCGGCGACACAGAGATGCAGAAATAAGAAGCTTATGTGCGATCAAAACCAGAGATCTGCAGGAGGAAAAGTTTCAACTTCTTGGGGAGGAAGAAGAGGGAAAATGAATGTTATACACACACATACTCGTGTACACACACATACAAACAGAGTTTGTGTGTGTGTGTCTCTCTCTCATACACACAGGCACTAGCAGAGGCACTTCAGAGGCACTGCAGAGGCACTCTGAGTTTCTAGGGATGTTTATGTAGTGTGTGTGTGTGTGTGGGTTCTGACTCTTGTTCTTCTCCTCTTTTCCTAGGAAGAGGAACTTCAGGATGACTTCTCAGTGAGACCCACGACCCCGAGTTTCAGACCCGTCCCCCCTCGACCCAGCACCAGACTCTCTGCAGTGCCCCCATTCACCCTACCTGCAACCATAAACCTCAAGCTGTCTACCTTCCTCCCCTCCTGCTTTGTGCGCACACCCCCTCCCCCGCGCCCTCTCCCAGACTCCATCATGGACCTCCACCGAGCGGCCTTCAAGATGGAGACCTCCTCCTACATGCCCAACCCGCTCGCATCGCCGGCGCTCATGGTGCTGGCGTCCACCGCCGAGGCCAGCCGCGACGCCTCCATACCGTGCCAGCAGCGTCCGTTCGGCGTGTCCGTGGACAAGGACGTGCACATGCCCTTTAACAACGGCTCGTACACCTTCGCGTCCATGTACCACAGGCAGGGCGGCGTGCCGCCGGGCTTCCCCAACCGGGACTTCCCGCCGTCGCTGTTGCACCTGCACCACCAGTTCGCCCCGCCCAACCTGGACTGCTCGCCCATAAGCATGCTCAACCACAGCGGCGTGGGCGCCTTCCGGCCCTTCGCCTCGCCGCCGGACGACCGCGAGGCCGTCGCTGCGGCTGCAGGGGGCTACCAGTCGGCCTTCACCCCGGCCAAGCGCCTGAAAGGCTGCCTGGAGGCGGACGCCTCGCCCCACCTGCGCTACTCCGACGCAGAGGGGAAAGAGTACGACTTTGGCGGGGCGCACATCCCCTCGGGCTCCCCCAGCGCGCTCAAGGCCGTGGAGGACGCTGGCAAAAAGATTTTCAATGTGTCAGGCCTTCTGTCCGACCGCGAGACCTCGTCCAGCCCCGAAGACCGCATAGACCGCTGTGAGTACCCATTTTTATGTCTGTACACACATGCCACAAATGACAAGTGTCTTCCACATATATGCACACAATTCACATGTTTAAGAACAACATAATGGCCATGCAGTAGATCTGGTCTCTGTCTGGCCCTGATTTGCTACAGGTCAACGGTGTCCAGAGTTGAAGCACAAAGAGAAATAAACATGTCCAAAATAGTACAATATCATAATAACATTTTTGTATTTTTATATATACAGTATTTCTAACCAGAATGTTTTTTTTTCTTTTTTTAAAGAATAAGTTAATGAAAAAAAATAAAAAAAATAATGACACATGTACTACATACAAACAAATTGTATCCATAAGATAAATGAATGTTAAAGCCTCTCAATAGATGAAATTGCCTCCCTTGAAGAAAAGAAGCACATCTCTCACATCTTTTTATTATCATGCTGTTGGCTTCCTGTATCAGTGAGAGCATTCCTCACTCCTTTCCATATCTTTGATTCATGGCTGCGGTATTGAATCAGTGGTGTGTGTCACAAGTTAAACTGTGGGGATTGTTTAGATAGTGTGCCCTGGCCCACTTACAGATACAACTCATAAATGGATGGCTTCTCCTGCCTCTGAATTAGGAAAGAAAAGGCCATTCATAGCTCGGGGCTTCTGTGTGCTCAGAGGAACAGGTAGACACTGAGGCCAGTGGTGTTACCGGCACTAATCCAAACCTCCAACCTGTAAACAAATACATTAGTGAGGAGCATTTTTCAGCAGTCACACACACACACACACACACACACACACACACACACACACACACACACACATACACACACACATTATCAGTTGCTTACTCTGTTTTTTCTGGTTGACGCTTTTCTTGTTTTCCTACACTCAGAGGGAAGCACTCAAATGTGGATTCACACTTTGTAGACTCTGTCAATATGTCATAGTATGTGTTAAGTATGTATTGCAGTCATACAGAGACACACACACACATATATGCACACCTTTTCTAACAGGCTTGTCTCAAACACACACACCCTTCCTCTCTTACTCTTACACACTAACAGTCACATATTTTAACCTCATGCTCTGTCTCCCCCCCCCCCCCCATCCATCTATGATACATTAGCATTCTCCAATGAGAGGAGACCATTTGGCCCTGTGTCTGAATCTGATTACTCGGGAAGTGACTCGCTACAAGATGGGGCACACTCCTGTCATCAGCATTCATCAGTAGCACCGACCGCACTGCCACTGGCAGCCGGCTTGGCAAACCAGCGGCGGATTATACTGCTGTTCTAAACTTTGGCAGCAGCCTGTCTTCAGCTGGTGTGAGAGGGGGGGGGGGGGAGCGGTTGGGTGCAGGGTTCACTCTCAGCAACCCCCCCCCCCTTCCTCCCTCTTCCAACTAGTGCAGTGCAGTCGCTAACGACTCCCACACACATCAGTACGATCCATCTGGGCTCAGTGGCTGATAGGCAGGAGAGGTTGGATGTCGGTGGAGAGGCAAAGAGAGAGAAGCAGAGAGAGAGAGAGGCCTTGTTATCTGGGTGGGTAATTGCAAGTGGAGAGTTGTAGGATCATCGGCTGACAATTCACACTCTTTCAAGTTTTTCGCTCTTCTGCACTTCTGCTTGAACTCTCTCTCTTTTTTTCCGCACAGTTTTTGTCTTAATTCATTCTCTTTTTCTTTAAAAAAAAAATCGAGCTTTACATTTTGACCTCCTTTTCGCTCTTGTCCCTCTCTTCTTAGTGTCTGTCTGTCTGTATGGGGATGTGGATGTGGATGTATACATTCCTGTGTGTGTGTGTGTGTGTGTGTGTGTGTGTGTGTGTGTGAGCTGGAGTGCGACGAGAAGCAGGCCCCTTGCTGAGGGAGGGAGAGAAAGAGAGACAGAGGCAGCCTTGATGGAACAGATGAGAGACAAGGGCGGCGAGCTGAGACTGATCCGATAAAAACACCAGCGCAGTGGCAGGCAGGGCTGTGAATGACACCCGACAAGAGAGCGAAAGAGGAGAGGGAGAGAGAGAGGGAGGGAGAGGGAGAGAGAGAGAGAGAGAGAGAGAGAGAGAGAGAGAGAGAGAGAGAGAGAGAGAGAGATGAGAGAAGGCAGACGGGCAGGGAGGCGCAGAGGAAGAGAGACAGACACAGAGAGAATTTCTCATATCACGACGCGGATTGCCTCTCAGAGGATTATAAAATCCCGCTTTGGTCGGGACGTCCAAAAAAAAATGATAAACCCCCCCCCCCCCCCTTCTGACAGTCAAGGGTACCTATGCAGTACATGTTCATTCTGGGTGTCTGGGCTGCCTCGTCACAATAGCCACCTGTAAGCACAGGGGCCTGGAGCCCTAATGGACCATTCTGGGGGTAATCCTGGTCCTCTTTGTGTGCCATAATCTGACGCTTGTGCAGCGTGATGAAAGAGCGTGGACTGTGGATGAGACGAGCAGACATGGCCGACGAGACAGGGAAAGGTGAAGAGATGAGCCTGCCATCCTGCTGTTAGAGAGGGCAGCTCCGATTTAGCGAGTATTGTAGTAGAGGAGGTTAAAAAAAACATACAGAGAACTGATAACTGTCTCCTTTTTTCCCTTTGCACTTGTTCACTCTTTTTATCCCCTCTCTCTCTCTCTCTCTCTCTCTCTCTCTCTCTCTCTCTCCCTTTTTGCAGCTGTATCTAATCAGATTAAACCTTGGGCCCACCAAGGGCTCTAATGCAATTGAATCTCCAGTAGCACTTTTACAGAAGAGACTTAAATTGGGTTCCCCTTGACTGGATACCTTGCTTGCTCTCTGTCACTCCAGGAGCGCTGTCCCCGCGGCGCTAAGCCCCAAATCTCCACGGCGCCGCCGACAGCACGCTCTCCCCGAATCCGGGAAACGGAAAGCTCTTCCGCTGTGGTAGAAATGGAGCCTGGTTATGAGTAGCTACATGGCAGGCATCCTCTGACAGGTCACAATGTTGACTAACAAGTAACTTGTTTGATTTATTGGAAAATTCTGATTTTGTTTTTAGATTTAAGTAGGGAACTGAAGAATAAAACCTATGAAGAGATAACGATTTCATCATCAAATCTATTCATATGAGTGTGTTTACTGATGGATGTAGAACATAACGGCATACATGTGCACGCACTGGTGTGTGTGTGTGTGTGTGTGTGTGTGTGTGTGTGTGTGTGTGTGTGTGTGTGTGTGTGTGTGTGTGTGTGTGTGTGTGTGTGTGTGTGTGTGTGTGTGTGTGTGTGTGTGTGTGTGTGTGTGTGTGTGTGTGTGTGTGTGTGTATGTGTGTGTGTGTGTGTGTGTATGTGTGTGTGTGTGTGTGTGTGTACTTGCACACTGCCCAGTGTGAGCTGGTGACAGCTGGGGCCTGTTTGTTTGCCTTTCCTCCTCCACACATTCACACGGCAGAGCAGAGCACTGAACCTGACCCTACGACAGAAAGCCCACTTCCACATTTCCATTCCACCAAGTGTGTGTGTGTGTGTGTGTGTGTGTGTGTGTGTGTGTGTGTGTGTGTGTGTGTGTAAGGGAGAGAGGGAGACAGAGGAAAGAGAGCTTGCATCTGTGTCTGTATTTCTAAACTGAGAGCATAGCGAAGGAATGAAATACAGAGAGAAGAAGAGAGAGCAGGGAGGGAGGGAGGGAGGGAAAGAGGGAGACAGAGACATAAAAGAGAGATAAAAAGGAGGAATAAAAAGCAGAGGGGATGAGCAATCAGCGGTGTTCTGAGCTGAAACGCAGACCCCAGCTGCCTTCCTGAGCAGCTGAAATAAAAAAAAAAGGGGGGAAAAATCCTTAAGACAACAGAGAGCAGCCACGCGGGCTTCCTTCCTGACGTGACCAAGCCGTGAGCCGTTGCGGCCCGGTCCCATAAATCCCTCCTGATTTACGGGGCACGGGGTGCCTGACAGGCTCACACTTAACCCCCACCGCCCCAGACCAGCTGACCGCCTGGGGCCACATGTCTGGGGGGGGGGGGGGGGATCGGCCGACCACCCCCGCTGCCCAGAACACACGCATACACACACACACACCACACAGATACATGCATTCGTGCACGCAGACAAATAAACACACATACATGCCTAAACAAAAACAAAAAAAACCACACACACATGCACAGACAAAGAAAAAACACAATAATGCACACACACACACACACACATACACACGACAATGTCTCACTGTCCCATTTTCCAAAAATCAGTCATTTGACTATGTCCTTATTAGCCTTGTCAGACACTGTGATGCCCCTCTCTTTTAATACTTGATACTGCAGAGAGGCAGCAGACTAAAGCCTTCATTCTCATGCGTTGTTTGGTTTGACATGCCAGCCTCTGCTGTGGATGTGCATCCTCTATGCGTGTGTTGTTATTTCGCTGTACCTTCTCTGCATGTCAGTCTGGCTTTGTAGTTGCCAGTCACTCGCAAGGGCTGAGGCTTTAATTATTTTTGCGGGGCTCTCACTCTCTCCTCCCCTCTCTCTCCCTCTCTTTTCTCTCTCCCTCCTCTTTCCCCCCTCTTCTCTTCTCTCCTCTCCTCCTCCCTGTCCGTGTGATTGATTTGTGTTTTCATGTTTTTCGATTCGGCCGCGGAGATCTGTCACGGAGTGCGTGGTTATTACGCTGTCTTTTCCCTTCAGGTGCTCAAAAGAGCAGTGTATGCTGACAGCTGTTAAAACACAGTTGGGTTTTTCCTTCTCTCTCTCTCTCTCTCTCTCTCTCTCTCTCTTCTCTCCCTTTCTTTTTTTGTCAAGGAGCAGATGTCACTGGCATGTTTGTGTTTCTGTAGGAAATATTGAAAACTTTGTGGAACGGTTGCAGAGAAAAAAGGAGATGAGCGAACATCCTCAGATGAAATGATCAGAAGCATGCACACACACACACAGACACACACACACACACACACACACACACACACACACACAGACGCACAGACACACAGACACACACACACACACACACACACACACACACACACACAGACACACAGACACACACACACACACACACACACACACACACACACAGACGCACAGACACAGACACGCACACACACACACACACACACACACACACACACACACACACACACACACACACACACACACACACACACACACACACACACACACACACACACACACACACACACACACACACAATGGCTTTCTCTCTGATGTTCATTAGTGTAAAACAAGATAAATCTAAAGCCAAACAAAGAAAAGATAATTGGTGTAATTATACCATCACACTATGAATTAGGATTCATTTAGATTGCTTTATGTTTTCTCATTGGTGTTATTTCCACTCATTAGCCAACACAAAAGACCCCATTGTTCAATCATACTGGCAGGTAAAGAGTTAAAGCCCGAATTGTCATCTTCACCAGAAATCTGCCCCTCCACTTTCCCTGTCTTTCCCTCTCTCTCTTTCTTTCTCTCCCCTGCTCTCATTCCCATTCTCTTCCCCTCCCTCCCTCCCTCCCTCTCTCTGTCACGGTCTAGTGGCAAGGTTAAGTTAAGTAAGAGTGTTCTAATAATTAGGCTGCAACTCAGGGTGCTCGTCTGTGCTTACCCAGATGTTAAAAGGCTTGTCCTCTCGTGTAGCCTCCCTGTCAGATCCCTGAACACCCACCCACCCCACCCCACCCCACCCCACCAGCACCACCACCATCCCCATTCCACCCCCTACCTCTGCCCCCAACCCGAGTGGCTAGCACTGGCCCCTGTGGCTTTGTTTGTGTCCCTGTCTGTTCCTGGTCGCCTCTACATGGTCCCCTGTAAAGACAACGGCATCTGCCCCCTCTGTCCGATGAAGGAGGACAGAGGGCAGCCCTCCCTCCCTC
>NC_137923.1:6492327-6494827 GCF_963457725.1 Sprattus sprattus
GAAAAAACCTCTCTCTGACATTGCATCAATGTCAGGGCAACAAATGGAGCCATGTTATGAGGTGGGGAGAGGGCATGTGTCTGCCAGGGACTGACCTCACATGGCGACGCACGGCTCGCGGGTAACGCCTGGTCGCCAGGGCGGGTGTGTGGGGTCGGCTCCACTGTCTGCGTTTTCCAGAGGTATGTGTGTGTGTGTGTGTGTTTGTGTGTGTGGGTGTGTGTGTATGTGTGGGTGTGTGTGTGAGGGTGGGGGGGCATGGTGGAAGATTTTGTGTGCGTGGGTTGGGTTAGGGGGGTAGGGGGCAGTAAAAATGACCCGTCTTCGGCGGCATGCGGAGTGGCGAGTGCTGTGCCTGTGGGCGCACAGCTGGGGTGACCTCCACTTAAGAGCATCGCCGGCTTACGGCTCCCTGCGAGGACCAAAGCAGAAAACACACACAAGAGCAAAGTTCATTCTGAAGTCAGGGAAAAAAAGGGTAGGAAATGTGAAAAACAGGCCAAATCTGAATCCATAAGTTTGAACAGCCAAGTCTATCACACATATACCTTTATTAGTTTCTTCATGTAAGGAGCAAACTATTAAGCTCCAAATGACACCAATTAAGTAAATAAAATACATATTAATATAATACAATATTAATGACTGGATGTTAATCTGTGAGTAAATAGCATTAATGACATAAACTAAAATGAAACAACATTTTAAACACTTAGTAAGAGGGTATCAGTCTCACAGCACTTCAACACTGATCTGGACGGCACATGTAGTAGGACAGCACTAATGTGGAGCAGAGTGGAGTTCATCTTGGCTGTGTGATGTATGTAAATGTGTGTGTGTGTGTGTGCGTGTGACACTGCATGCTGATGTGTGTTCTGCCTTGGGGAAGGTGTCCGGCTGTTGCGGCTGGGGCCACCACCCCCCCCCCCACCCCCCCTGTCCTAATAATATTCTGTCGATATGGCGACGTGATGACCCGGCTGTCTCATTTGCGGTGTCCTGCAGCAGGCATGCATCATCCGCTCTCCTGCTGCGCCTGCGGGCGTCAATAACCAGCTCCTCGCCATGCTAATGGTGGCATTTAACCAGCGGCCTGACAAATTAACCAGGCCCACTCAGCCAGGGTTAAATATTCATAAGCACTGCCTTCGGCCAGCTGGACCAGGAGAGGCCAGGGCCACCTGGCTGCCCGGCCCCTGCTCTGCTCTGCTCTGCGCTGGTCTGGGAGACAGAGCCATTGATTCAGTGCAGTGTAACTGTGGTGGGGCTGCTGATGGGAGGACAGTGGTGGATGGAGGGTTACTTCAGTAGAAAGGCTTGCTAGGCTGGGGTAGGGGGGAAGGGGAAGGGGGGATGCTGCTCATGTTTTTACTTTGTAGGGCACTGACCTGACATTCCTCACACCACGTCTACCTCACAGATACACATGAACGTACACAGTCTCTCTCTGTCTCTGTCGCTCACACACACACACACACACACACACACACACACACACACATACATGCACACACACATATACACATACACATACATACACACACACACACACACACACACACACACACACACACACACACACACACACACACACATACATGCACACACACATATACACATACACATACATACACACACACACACACACACACACACACACACACAAACACACACCCACACACACTTTTGTTCAAACATAATTCTTCTACCCTAGCCTCTCACACATGCAGATGTAGAAACCCACACACAGACCCTCTTTCTCTCTTTTTCTCTTCCTCTATCTCTCTCACACACACACACACACACACACACACGCACACAGACTCACACACACAATGACACCGCTGGACATTTCCACAATTGAATTTTCCCCTTCACCACAGACTGTCCCCACCACTGCGTGTGTATTCGCGCACTCACCGCATAAAAGACTTACCGACATGCTACTGTCCTACCCTCCTCTTTACAGACCCCCTCTTTCTTTCTCTCCCTCCCTCCCTCCCTCTCTTTTTTTCTCTCTCTCTCTTTCTTATTCAGGCTGTCCATCAGTGCCCTTATAAATAATTCATTGCACTCTCCCGATGCCTTGTCACCTTGCCTTCTCATTCGCCACCTTGTCTCCCCTCCTCTCCCCACTTCCTCCCGGGCTGTCCCCAGTGTAGCGGAACACCCCAGGAGCCCTCCTCGGCCCGGGACCACACACTCGGCCTCTCATCCCCAGCCCCCCATCCCCAGCCCCAGCCCCGCCTCCTTCTGCCCTCTCGTTCCTCCCTCTCCAGACCTGTGTCCCAGTCAGTGGTCATTCACTCACAAACGGCTTCCTAGTGGGGCTCCATTTGTGGGCCTTTGCATTTGTAGCCCCCTTGTAATTAATAGCTTGTCCTTTGAAATCGTCCTTCTCTCCCTTTTAGAATCGTTCACTTTGTGGAGGGCCCTTGGGTGGAGACCAGCTCACTGTCTCTCTTGTGTGTGTATATGTGTGTGTGTGTGTGTGTGTGTG
>NC_137923.1:6499827-6507327 GCF_963457725.1 Sprattus sprattus
CCAGAGATAAGTTGAAATGAGTGCCACAGATGGTATGTTTCCCCTATAGTCGTGAACAACCATTTGATGTAAGATGATTTTTTTTAACTGTTTTAGTACTTAATAGAGAATTATTCCTGTGTTCTTGTATTCATGTATTTCACAGTTCTTCTACTACAAAACACATATCTTTCCCTCTAGTCCAGTTGTCATTTTCTTTGTTTATAGAAAATGTCCTTAAAATAAACCTGCCATGACATTTCTTGAAATACTTAATTCAGGCACTGGGCTGATATCCTAATGTTCATGGCTTTCTGGGAAATCTAGCCATATTGCTGAAAATGTTTAGTGGGCATATAAAATTGTCACAAGCTATTCAGCTGGTCTCAATAGATTTATATAAACTGAACAGAACTGACACGGTTGAAATTGGCAACAGAGATGTTATTGTGGTGGGGGAAAAAAAACATAGCAACTGTTTAAATATTCCATAGTGTCACAGAAATCCGACAGCGATCAGAGAAACTCTTAACTTTTGGTATATTTTCTCATGTTTTAATAGTACAGTTATGAGCGCTGTATTTTGTTTTTACAAACTGCTTACAGTCACTGCAGTGCCACCCACCTTTGTCTTCGTCAAACAATTTTTGGGCTTAATTACTTTGCCTCTGTAACTTTTAATGTCTTATTTCAATTTTCCCATCTTTGATTAATTTCTCATCTCTGCAAGTATTTCATTAATACAAAAGCCATTAGTCATGTGTAATGGAACACATATTTGTGCCGTTTTTACAAATGGAATTTTTAATAAGAGGATGATAGGGTAAACATTATTCTGTTCCTTGACTCCCTCCATGAGCGTCGGGCTTCAGATGGAGTCGTGGCCATCGTGACCGCTTAGATAACATGTCAGAATCAAGGTTTTCCTGTGACAGGAGTGTGTGTGCGCTCTCGGACATGTTGTTAAATATGCAGAGAGAGAGAGGGTGAAACAGACGCTGCGTCCCAAGTGGTGTTGCATTAACGGCTCCGGCGGCCAGGCGAAGGGAACACGAAAGCAGACACTTCATCCCGCCGGTCCCCATACCACTTTTACACAGTAAAAGGCTGGGCCTGCTGTAAGCTCGGCTGGTTGGGTGTTTGTGTGCCTTTCTCTTTCTCTCTCTCTCTCTCTCTCTCTCACTTTCTCTCTCTCTTCTCTGGAGCCCCTCTCCTCCTATCCTCCACCACACACCACCCCCTCCCCTACCCTTCTTCTCTCTCTCTCTCTCTCTCTCTCTCTCTCTCTCTCTCTCTCTCTCTCCCTCTACCTCCGACCTGTACTCGGGCAGATTGGCGAGAATGAACTCCTGGTCCAGACGCCTGTGTGAAAGCATTGGGAGGCCTCTCTAATGGAAATGAAGCGGCGGTGACGCGCTGTCCCTTTGTGGCGACCCACAGACTCACATTTTATTAAGTACCCTTTAGAGAGAGAGGGAAACACAAGAGGGGAAAAGTCACCCTGCTGCATGTTAATTAGGCCCCAGCCGCTCTGGAGCGCCAGAAGAAGAGAAGGGAGTTTGTTAAAGGAGGAGAAGGGGGACTTTTCCAGGGCCCTGCTTTCAGGGCAGAGGAGCAGAGCGGCCGGGGGGGTGGGGTGTGGGGTCGGTTTGGCGTTTGACGGGACGGGACTTTACATGCAAACAAAAAAACTGCTTTTCTCGGGGCGGGCCATTCAGAGTCAGGGGATAGCGAGGAGAAAGAGAAACGAGAAAGAGAGAGAGAGAGGGAGGGAGAGAAAGAGTGAAAGAGTGAGAGAGTGAGAGTGAGAGAGAGAGAGGAGAGAGAGAGCTGTTCACTGTTTTCTTTTTGCATCCATTTCACTCTTCCCATATGCACTAGCCTGTGAATTGCATTGTCACCCAGGCCACATAGTCCTCGCTCTCACCACAGCAGCGCCCTTCCTCATCGCAGGATGGGGCAGATGTCATGATGGTTCATTTCTAATAAAGCACACACATTTCTCATGTCAGACGTGCCACTATTGGGACTCTCTTATTGGAAAATACATCTCCTCCTCTCATTCTTATGCATAGTGGAGAGCAAGAGTTATAGAGGGACAGAAAGACACTGGAGAAAGAGAAGAGAAGACAAATGTACTGGAAGAATCTCTTTGTGCATGTGTGTGTGTGTGTGTGTGTGTGTGTGTGTGTGTGTGTGTGTGTGTGTGTGTGTGGGTGTGAGTGCTGAGGTGGTCTGTGTTAGTGACTGCGATACACGGGGAGGAGTGTGTGATAGGACAAGAAACGGGGTGGGTGGGGTGGGGTGGTGCTGGGGATGTGGCCTCGCTCCTGGGTGGGGGCAAAGGGGAGAGTGAGAGCTGGTGGGTGAGTGGTGGCAATGGCGGGGTGGGGGCGGCTTGTGTGAAAGGCTGAAAAGGAGCGTGATGACTACTCAATGGCACCACCCAGCCTGCCGTGAAATCAGAGAGCCCTGCCAACAACCAGGGTGGAACAGACCCCCAGCACCCAACCTCTGTCTCGGGCCCAAGTAAGGGTAGGGGTGGAGGGCGGGGTGTGTGTGTGTGTGTGTGTGTGTGTGTGTGGAGGAGAGGCTGGGGGGTGGTAGGAAAGGGTGCTGGTCAACAGAGTGAGTGTGAAGGGGGAGATGACGAGAGGGGTTCAGTCATGCAGGGTAGCACCCAAACCCCTCCCTCCTCTCTCTCTCTCTCTCCTTCTCCGTCTCTCTCTGTCTCGCTCTCTTTCTCTCATCCCTCCAGCAGACTTGCAGATGGTTTGCTATCCAATACATCAGGTTGTTGTTGCCCCGCCCCTACTCCCCTTGTTGTGCCGGAGCGGTTTAATAGTAGTTAGAAGTAGTTTGTAGGCATGCTTTACTGATCAGGGCAAAGGGTGGTTTAATCTGTTAATGGCCGCTGTAGGCTTCTGTTATATAAAAAAAGCCCTGCACTACCGTCCATTAGCAGCTGTTGTGTTTACCCCTGTCTCCCGCCTCGGCTCAACCTGCTGCGCGGGGCCTGCGCGGGCCTGCGTGCCACCGCCAGCTGTTTGGAATGAAGTTTGCCATGCCTAATTACAGGCCTTTAGGAGAGCTACCTGCTGAGAGAGGGGACAGTTAATACGAGAGGAGACTCCTCTTGCTCATTGGTGTCTGTTCTCTCTCTCTCTCATAGACACACACATGGACACACACACACACACACACACATCCACATTACTTCATAAGGAAGGTAGAGCCTAATAGAAGCTAATTGTGATGTGGTGAGTATGTGTGTGTGTGTGTGTGTGTGTGTGTGTGTGTGTGTGTGTGTGTGTGTGTGTGTGTGTGTGTGTATGTGTGTGTGTGTGTGTGTGTGTGTGTGTATGTGTGTGTGTGTCCATGTGTGTCTGTATGCATGTTCCAGAGTGATTGAGAGTGAGAGGGGGTGAGAGAGAGAGAGAGAGAGAGAGAGAGAGAGATAATGGTGTGAGAGAGAAAAGGAAAAGTCGGGGAGGCAGGCAGGGGAGAGCGACGGAGTGAATAGCAGTGGGGGGTCCTGTCACTCCAGTGTGTGTGGCAAGACGAGCTACCACCATCTCCTCCACCCTCCCCTCACCCGGGGCCACCCTGTCCCAGGTCAACCTGGCACCCCACCGGCCCTGTCACCCTTGCCTTTCTCACCCAGTCACCGCATTGTTCTGCCTCAGAATTTAGTGCTCAGCAAACTGCAGCGGTCAATAGCCCTCCACAGCCCCCGGCCCAGACTGAGTTCATAAGGCAGCTCATCCCAGCTCCTTGCTATAGAGGTCTGCTCCATTACTTCTACACCAGTTATGATCCCCTTATATCACCAAAGCTGACATCAAGTTTGGTTGGGTGGGGTGGGGTGGCGATCATGCAGATTAACTGCTGATGGAAAATGACTTGTACATGTCCAATTTTATTTACAGGTCTATTGAGAGAGACTGTGCTTAGACATATACCTGTTCTTGGTGCCATTTTTTTTTTTTTTTTTTGCATCTTAAGGAAGCTAAAGTGTCCATATGAGAGGATGTTGACTTTGAAGCAAATTGTCCTATGGGGAGAATACAAAATATATAGCAATGACATTGCTCAGGCCCCTCTTTCTAGGGACACCAACATTTATCAGAGCAGGGTATGCATATAATATTAATGAGAAATGAATACATCCAATGAAATGTGGTACAACAAGGAGAAAATCTTAAATCTTTCTGGGGCGGTGCTGAGAAATTTCTGCTGGTTTTTGAAGAATTTAGAGTCCAAGAGGTTAAAAATGTGGTGCTGAGCTAAGTAGATATTGGATTGCGGTTAATGATAGATGACTTTAAAAGTAAGTCGAATACATAAAAAGAAAAATGACTGAATGCAGATTATGAGTTCATTTTTGTTTCATGTACTTGTAACACTAAATGATCATTTTGTCCTCCAGAACAGATGCCTAAGACCACTCTATGATTTAGCGCCCTTTTGTACAAGCCAGTTAGCTGAGGAATTGGTCTCCAGAATTTAGTTTTACACAATAAAACACTGTCTGTCTGCAATTAAGAACCGTGCGCCCCTCTCTAAGTCGTTAACCTTGGATGATACTTTTAAGAATTAAACCATAAAGTGATGTTTTTATGGGTACAATTCAAAGATGTACCATGAGTTAATTTAATTAAACTGCCATGAATGTGTCCGGCGCCCGTCCAAATTTTGAGCAGAGCAATACTTTTCTGAAGTTGATTAAAATATGCGATATTTCCCATTATTTAACTTTATGTGAAGAAAGGCAATTCAATGTATCGATATATCTCTGTGCCAAAATGCTACGTGAGTGACGTAATTTGTTAGACAAAGTACCCAAATATATGAATGGCTACAAAGGCCGAAGAGTTTTGTGAAACTGTATTAAGAATGAAGTTCGAACGATCAACGCCCAAAAAAAAAAACGGCAAATAAACACTCATCAGCCGAATGATACCCATAACGAGTCTATATTTAATTTAGAGAGAATGACTTTTAATTATTTTGGTAATGCCAATGGCTACACTGGCGTCCTGGTTCAACATGTGCCTTTACACTTGACATAAAGATACCATATTAACACTGAAATTATACCCTTGGAGATGCAAATGAACGTAATAAAGAACCAAGTTGAAATGAATGAAACGAAAGAGAATGCAAGATAACTAATGCATATTTAGGCCTATCTTATGCTAATTGCTATGTTTGAATAAAGAATCCATTTTAATTAATTGACAAGGATCGGATGTAAATGAAATGATGCACTCAATCTGAAGTGTGATTATTTTGTCTCAGATGGCATACGCAGGAGAGGGACACAGTATTACAAATAAAAGCTAATGTTAAAAGAGAAAACATATTTTATTCATTATAACGTGATTAGTGAATATTGGTCAGTTTTAGAACAGTTTTAACATTTTAATGTAGCGAAAAAATAGGACAGGCATCATCGAAATAATAATTGCATTATCTTGCTATTCATTAATATTTCATTCAAATCAATATATACTGATTAATGACCGTGTGCAGCATTTTCTTAAAGCATTTTTTTTGTGTTGTGTTAAACACATGAACAGCTGGGCTACAACGGAAATGTTTTAATGTATTATTTTTATAACTATTATAATTAGAATTATGTGGTTTTATGAGTCGTGAGGTCATGGCAGTTTACTTGACATTAATAATTTCAGTAGATTTAATCCATTTTAGCTTTTCGACGGCTTGCGTTTTACCCAGGCACAAACACAACCTATATGGTCCAGGACGGTGGACTATGTGGTCAATTGTTAATACGTTTATTCAGGATTTCTAAAAGGTTAATTTCCCGATTTGTAGCCTAGTCTACTTTAATGGCTCTGTCTTTCCAGCTGGGTGTGTGTAACTTTGTCTGTGAGGGGTGCCGCGAAAGGGTCTTTTCTCAGATTTATTTGTTTATGGTCTTTTTAAGTTACTGATTGGTTTCCCTCCTTTCAGTGCTGCCCGCAGTTAGTGAAGGGAGAGAAAAAATCCCGGACTGAAAACACTCATCCATTTCAAATCACAGATGGTGTTCTGAATGGCGAGTCTCTTGTTTTGTTTGGGGAGGGGGGAGTGCGACCGGCTCTCCCTCTTCGATGTCCTGCGTTTTGCTCCTCGTTGTTTCTTTGTGTCGAACTTTCTCTTTCCAGTGCCTTTGTGAGCTGATGAGCCCCCTCCGGCTCATCTGCCCGGCTTTTCACCTCCCACCTCCTCAACGCTTTTCTCATACCAGACTCTCTCCGTCCGCATCTCGTTCTCCTGAGCAAAGCCTCCGCGTTCCCAGCGCTAATCGGTAGCTCAGTAGCCTTTGTTTGTGCGAAATAGGCCTAGTGAACTGTAAAGCGTCTTTAACCACCTTTTATCTATAGGCTACTGTACCACAGCGATAATCATTCAAATATGTTCTTGCTTTTAGTAGCAAGTGGATAATATATGGCAGCTTAACCTATGTCCATTACTTATATTTTCTTATATATGATATCCTTATGATCAGTCCTCACACTAAAGTGTTTCTAAATCAAATCTGGATTTTCTTTCTGTGTTTCAAATATAACATGCATTAACGTTATCATTGAGATGTATAATCTATCAATTAAAACGTATCATTTGAATATTCATATTTAAAAATTCAATATTAATATAGAATGATAATTAAAATAATCTGAACATTTTAAGGATCACAGCTGGATAATGCTAAATGGTTACTGACTGGAATTTTACAAGTAAATACATATAAAAAATGTTACATATATATGCGTATAATTTTTTTGAATGCATATGTTTACAGTATGTAACAATGTAGTCAACTTCGTTTGAGCTCCACAGTGTAGACCATGCCTTTCACAGTGAGGCATATTTGGAAGCTATCTCTGACCTCCTCTCCTTCTCCCTCTCCCTCTCTTGCTCTCTGTCTTTTTGCTCTCTTTCCTCTCTCTCTGAAGTGGTGGAGGTGTAATAAACACACGGGCTGTCCTTCCCAGTGGCAGGTTCTGGCTTACTTAACCCGGGCGAAGCCACTGCTCTTTTTGAAGCCCCCCCCCCCCCCCCTCGCCTCCACCCCCCTCTTTGAATGTGGGCATTGTTGGGGAGGGTAGCCATGTTAATGTCTTGTACCGTAAAAATTGCTGCTGCCATGGCTATTAGGTGCGGTGCAAAAGTACCGGGCACCAGCCATGGGGGCCAGAGCCACCCCACAAAAGCCAGCATCGGTGGCCACCGGCATCAAATGCTGCGATAATTGCATTGCTGTGAGGGGCGAGCCTTTTCTCCTCTTCCCCAGCCTCCCCCTTCTCCTTTCTCCTTCTTCTCTCAGTGTGTGTGTGCGATTTGTCTCTTAAGCCGGCGTAACGTCACGGACGCGGCAGCAGAATGCGGAGAGCAAATTGGAGGCTGAGCGTGAACAATGCAACATGGAACACTGCTGGGGCATTCTTTAGTGAAAATCGCCCCTCAAGATGATGGGGGGAGGGTGGGGGGAGGGGGGGGGGGGGCACGGAG
>NC_137923.1:6512327-6517327 GCF_963457725.1 Sprattus sprattus
TGGGCTCCTCTTCTTTGAAAGAATCAACTAGCCATTTGTATTTTCCATTGTCCCGAGCAAATCGCAGTCATGATGCGGCCAATAAAACGTCTCCCTTTTTTATTGTAGCTTGAGTGGTATCTATGGAATCTTTGGCTCTGAAGCCACAGTGCATTTTTGTCTTTAATGATGTTGCTTCTGAAACCAGAGGGAAGGAGGAAGGGAAAGAGAGAGGGAAAGAGAGAGGGAGAGAAAGAGAGTGAGAGAGAGATCAGTATGGTCTTAATCCTATACAAGGGGCTTTTTTATGTTTTTCCCAGGCTGGGCTGAGGTCAGTGTTGACCCCCCCCCCCCCAATACACACACACACACTCACACACAGTTCCACCTTTAAGACCTTTTTAGACCCCCCACCCTCAAGTCCTCGACCCCCTCTTGATTCAAGGCCCTGCGGACCCATGTTCCCAAACTGTCCTCACTTTGTTCTCTTTGTACTCCAAGTGATTGTGTGACTCTGGGTGAAAGAAATCCAAGGGGGCCGTAATGATTCTGAAAGAGGAAAAGAGGCACAGGAGGCTGGAGTAAGGAGCAGGAGAGCACGGAGGTGGGGTGGGGGTGGGGGTGGGGGTGGGGGGCATCAAGGATTTTAGCGGGAATGGGGGAGAGGGGGTGCGTTATTAAAACAACAGACCCCTCAGAAAGGAGACTATCCCTGCACCTGATCGACCAGCATCATGTGTGCCAAAATGGGTCCCTCTGATCTTAGTTCAAAGACAGCAGGAAAGAGACTCAAAGCTTTCGTGGGTCAGGAGGGAGGGAGGGAGGGATGGTGCTGCTGAGAGGGGGGCTGTGGAGGGGGGGGGGGGGGGTAAGATTGTTGGCTTACTAGAAAAAAAGGCACATCCCCTCTCCCTGGAGTCTACAAATCATTCAGGCAAACACTGACTCAGGGACGTGGAGTGCTGAAGTCGCTCTTAGCCCAGTGCTGAGCATGGGAAGCCCCAAGGCCTTACGCCACATACCCTCAGTGTGTTAGCATGGCCGCTCCAGTCTGTGGACTTTACTGTATGTGTGCATGTGGCCTATGCCTGGATGTGCAGCTTTCACGTGACTCCACACACGGCCGCGGCCATTTGTACATGCCTGTGTGTGTGTGTGTGAGCCAAAGTGCTGGTGGCCTGTCCTTGGGCTGCACAGTTTAGTGAATTGGAAACCTTCTTCTGTGGCCAGTGAACCAAGCCGCTGGTCCTGATTGCCTTACCAGTAAAACTAATAGTGGGGGAGTTCTGAGGCTGCTGCCGTGCTCTGCTCCCGAGCCAGCTGCTTTCAAAGGCAGAAAACTCTGATAGGTCGGCGTCGAAAAGTTGAGAACCCTTAAAATACGATAATGGCATGTCAGCGACGGAGCACTCTTGTGTCGTAAATACACAGCGCCCCCCCCCCCCCCTTCCCCCCTTTTCCTTCCAAACCTCCCCCCCCCCCCCCACTTCTTTTTGCGTCTCGGTGAGCAATCTAACATTAGACGCCTTGGGATTTGGTTGGCCGACAGAAAAAAAAAGAAGCGTTTCTTTCAAAAATTTACGTCCCCGCTTTGGCCCGAAGATACAGTAATGGAATGTTTTATGGCGCGCTCTCAGACTCAATTTCCTCTTGCAGTATTTGTGCGTTTATTGTGAAGAGGGCTCCGGCCAATGCCTCCTCCTCCTCCTCCTCAGTGTTTTCCATGATGGCTCCGCGATGGCCCCTGTGATGTGGGGGCGACAATGTAATTGTAGTGGCACGGTGACACCGTGGCCACAACATTACAGCGTTTCTCCCCAAAACACTGCCGTGATCCCATGTTCGGCAGGAGCCAGATACCGCGGCCTCTCGGAGCAGCGGCGCTGCCGGTGTGAGTCAGAGAAAAAGTGATGTCATTATCTAACACACGGCACGGCCCAGATGGAAACTTCATCTGCGAAAAAAGCCAGAGTTCTCGAGGAGAGGGGTTTGCGAGAGGCAGAGGTGGTCAGCCACTCAGTGCCTCTGACCGATTCAGCGCGCACATCTCACTGTGGTCACGGGAGGACAGGAACTGTGTGTGTGTGTGTGTGTGTGTGTGTGTGTGTGTGTGTGTGTGTGTGTGTGTGTGTGTGTGTTGTGTGTGTGTGTGTGTGTGTGTGTGTGTGTGTGTGTGTGTGTGTGTGTGTGTGTGTGTGTGTGTGTGTGTGTGTGTGCGTGCGTGCGTGCGTGCGTGTGTGTGTGTGTGTGTGTGCGCGCGTGTGTGTGTGTGTGTGTAAGAGAGAGAGAGCTAGAGAAAGAGAGCAGGTGTGTTTGTGCGTATGTGTATGTATGTGCATGTGTAAGTGTATATATATGTGAGCATGTGTGTTTGTGTTTGCATGCGTGTGCCTGTGTGTGTGTTTAGTTTAGTCTGGCTGACCCCAGGAGCCCACCCTGGCTGACCTGTACCATCTGGGGAAGTCGTTGCGTTGCACTGCGCTGCACTGCGGCCCCTCCCCCCCCTTCCTGCGGCGCTGCAGCCAGGGGTGCCCCTCTGTGCTGCCCACTCTAATGAGACGTGGTGCCGCTCCTAATGCTCATTCCAGCCAAAGCGCCCCTCCGATACGGCCCTCATCCGGCCCTGCTCTGGCCCCAGACCCATCCCCGTGCCTGGGACAGCACACGCAACACAGACTAGGCCAGGATAGGTCAGCACACATGAACCTGCTAATCTATTTTCTCTCTCCTTTCTCTGTATCTCACGGTCATTTCACAGAAGCCCTCTGCCTTTTCTCCTCCTCCTCCTCTTCCTCCTCCTCCTCTTCCTCTTCTTCTGTTTCCCATCCGTCCCTTCTGTTTCTCCCCCTCTTCCTGGCCCTGCCGATGTTTATGAAGAGGGATTTATTGGTCTGAGAGGGGCTGTTAGGTGGAGGTGCTCTGCTCCAGCCTGTTCTGCCACTGGAGGAGGGAGGAGGGGGGTGGCAGGGGTGTGTGTGAATGTGTGTGTGTGTGTGTGTGTGTGTGTGTGTGTGTGTGTGTGTGTGTGTGTGTGTGTGTGTGTGTGTGAGAGCCCTTGTGACCACAGGGCTATCCCTGTATCTGGTAGGCCTACATCCGTCAACCATCCGGCCTCCCCCCGGCCCACTTCCGTTACACAACAAACTTTGGCCGAGGTGCTGAGACCTGAGCTCAAATTGAATGTTCCGGAAAACAAATCCTAAAAGCCCAGAGAGCTGTGATTTGTAGCCCAAAGAGAAGAAGAAGTGGCTGCTTTGAGTGATTAAGGGAGATTTCCTGTTTAGGAAGGCCCTCGCCTCCCTACCACATCCATCCTCACCTCGCCACAGCCTGGAAAATGTCACGACCGGACCCGGGGCGGGAACAGCGACTTTTTATAATGTTATGAAGAGGGAGCCGTGTTTTCAGCGAGGGGTTCATTCAGTAGTCCAGTGGTGTTGAGTGTCTCGGTGAGGGCCCAGGAGAGTTTAAAGTGTGTGTTGTAAAAGTCTGTGTGTGTGTGTGTGTGTGTGTGTGTGTGTGTGTGTGTGTGTGTGTGTGTGTGTGTGTGTGTGTAATAATGTGCATAAACGAGATTTTGTTCCATCTCAGCCATGGGAGAAAACACACATGGCGACAACGATGTTTTGTTTACCCTTAAATGTTCAGCTTCTTATGTGTCCTCTTATGATGTATGTAAAGTATGTGAGGCATGTAAACGTGCCTACTTATGAATGTCACTGTCACTCACCTATCACTCTTCCCAAAGCATTTGGATCTTGCTTTTGCCTTTTGGTTTGAAATAAAATAATTTAAATGTGCGAATAAGAACTCGGTAGCTCTCAATCCAGCAGTAAGCCTCCTCTCTCCTCCCTCTCTGGAACTTAAGCCCTGCTTCTGATGCCTATGGGAACCCCCAGCTGTTCAGGCAGCCACAGATGGGAGTGTGTGTGTGTGTGTGTGTGTGTGTGGGTGTGTGAATCACCCCACCCTTCTCCCGCAGGAGGCCCCAAAGGTAGAGATGAGGGCAGAAAGCTAATCTCTCCATTTGTAGCAACAGCACATTAATACGACGGCAACCAGCACCACCCTACCCCTTTCGCCCCACCCACCCCCGCACCCCACCCCATTAGTCACACCCCAAATAGCCTAGCCACCTTGCTTACACATCTTCAGAAAAAAGGTGAGGGAAAGATGAAGAAAAAGAAAAAGAAAAAAAATAAGAAGGCAAACATCCTCTGTGCTGGTCGTGTAGCCCGTATCTGTCAGCTGTGAGCAACCAGACATTCTTGAGTTGTGTGACGATTTACAGGCTCCCGCTAGTCAGTGGTGTTTGGCCTTAGCAGACAGGTGTCTGGGGCTGTTATTTAGTCTGAGTAATTAGCAGGCCCGGCTGAGCAGTAAACCCTCGTTAGCATCCGGAAGAGCCGGGCGTTTTACAGAGGACACACCAGAGGACGGGGGGAAGTGGGTGGGCTGGGGGAGACACTCCCATCCCTGGAGCTAGTCTGGAAACCAAACCCACAAACATGCACACAAACACACACACACACACACACACACACACACACACACACATACACACAGATGGTCTCCCACTCACACACACATATATACATACACATGCAGACACAAACACAGGCACACACACAGACACATACAGACACACTCACACATTCATACACCGCCCGCCCCCTCTCTCACAGAGGGACAGAGAGAGAGTGATAAGTGATAAAACAATGTCAGACAACATGGAGTGTGGTGGATGAAAGATTATGGCGAGTGCTGCTGATGAATTTTGAAATGCTCCTCCTGTTGTCTGTGTGGATTCCACAGCAGGAGTCTGGCAGTGACAGTGGCCCATCTCTGGAGCCTTTACTGGGGCTTGACCTTTTGTAGTTCCCCACCCACATACCAGAGCCTGTCGCCCTGGCTACCCACGGCTATGTCACAGCTGTGCTTGCCCAATTGTAAAGTGCAAATCAGCTCACCTTTTCAAACAGGAGCAGATGAATGCACCTTCTGTGCGTTTGTGTGTGCCT
>NC_137923.1:6522327-6524827 GCF_963457725.1 Sprattus sprattus
AGTGTTGGCTGTGAGTTGGCCACTGGACCATTGATTTGTGCATTTGCTGGAACTGAGAGGATTTGTGCCGTGCTGCCCACTGTGTGGTTTCAGAGCAGCCCAGTGAGCACAGTGAGACGTCGCTCAGCACGTGTGTGTTTGTGTGTGTAAGTGTGTGTACGTGTACGTGTGTGTGTGTGTAAACATGGTCAAATAAATATTTACATATTACATCTGCATGTAATTGCACCCTGTTTACACTCCACTCTTTCCCACCTCCTCTCCTCATCCCCCCTCTTTTTCTCCCTCTCTCTCATTGTCACCATCCCTCTCTCCCCGTATATTGGAGGCATGGTGTGGCGTGAGTGGGCCTCCGCTAGGGTGAGTTTCTGGGGCTCCGTGGCAGGTCGTCATTTAGCAGTTATTGCCACCCTCTGCTGCCGCCCCTCAGCAGTGGAGACAGGGCGCACGTTTCAGCAGGCCCAATGCACCACTGGGGCCTCGTTCCAGCAGGCAAACATTATTGCACACTGGATGAAGGGTTGTGTCAGCCGCCCCACCCCAACACACAAACACACACACACACACACACACACATGCACTTGCATACACACATGCAGGCACACACACACTTTGATGGCCCTCATAGAGGTGGTATTTATGGGAGAGGATTTGTTCCTTGCCTCGATATTTCACACGCTCAAAAGGGGAAGGGGAGGTTGGGAGGGCGTGGGGGGGGGAGACAACCTGCTCCTGCTTATGCTCTGACAGCTGTAATTGTGGAGCACATTAAAATGAGAGGAAGAAGCTCCTAGTCCACCTTTTCTTCCCCCTCCCTAGAAAGACATTATGTACGAGAGAATTCGGGGTGGGGGGGCAAGGGGTTGGGGGGGTCGGGGGGGAAAGAGAGAGAGAGAGAAATTGCTGCACAGCCCCATCAGGACATGACGGTTTGAGAAGCACTATGCGGTCTGATATTGGATTTTTTGATGGGCTGATTGTAGGTGTTGGTGAACCTCTAGAATGTTCAGTGCCTTGGGGGTCTTGTGCGTGAAGAGTGTGTGTGGACATGTGACAGCCCTGGCGACGGCAAAGAATATGGCTGCATTGTGAGGAATTTAAGCTTCCAAAACAAGGACCACGGGGTCAAATCGAATGTCACATGAATAACAATGAATCATGTCATAAATTGGTCGCAGGTGCCTGTTGGTCAAGATGGGTCAAGCAACCGCCAATTTTTTACTCAATTACTACTGAGTGACGCTCCCAAAATGTAGCCCTCCAAAATGGCGAGCGAGGGTGGAGGGGGTAAGTTTATAATTCTTTTATGAGCTGGTGTTCAGCCTTTCACACAATCTGCATAGCTAAGCAGTCTCTCTTGCTATTGTCTCTAACTCTCTTTCTCGGGAGGTCTCTCCAACCAATAGTGATGCAAGTGACCTGAGCAACGATGTGCTATGTGTGTGACTGCGTAGTGTATGAGAGTGTGAGTGTGAGCTCTGAGTGTGTGTGTGTGTGTGTGTGTGTGTGTGTGTGTGTGTGTGTCTGTCGGCACTCACAGTGAGGTTAGTGGAGCTTAATGATGCTATTCTGCCACCATCCAGGAGCTCAATGGTGTGCCTTTTCAAGGTGGACAGCTCCCGAAAAGGGTTAAAGCCCAGCGAGGGGCTCCTACCCCCCTGGGGGTCCACACCCCCTGGGGAGCCAGCATTGTCTCCTTGGGCAAACATTCCCACAGAAAGGGGAAAAAGCCATTTGGTTCCCCCGGCTTGCGCTCCTTTCTCTGCCTGAGGAGGTCTTCCCCAGTCAACAGCTGGACATGACGTGACAAATTGGAGGCTTTGTCTCTCCAAAGAGGTAGGGGGACTGGAAGCAGAGTGTTCTGGAGGTGGCCAGTGGGGGTGGTTTGTGTGTGAGTGTGTGTGTGTGTGTGTGTGTGTGTGTGTGTGTGGGGTGGGGTGGGGACTGAGGAACTGTCACTGAAAGGATGCGGGTAGCCAGAGAATGCATTGTGAATCACCCTGACACAATGGAAATTGCACGGCTTAAAGGGAAAATATGTTGGGGGGTGGTGGGTGCTTTGTTTGAAATTAAAACGCTTAGCTGTGTTGGCAGGAGGGAAGAGGGAATTTCTGGGTGGGTAAAGTCCAGAGACCACAGGTGAATTGGAAAAGGCTGATTTACAGAAAAATAAAGTGGTGCTCGCATTCGGGCCACAGCAGCAGATTCAGTTGCAAAGAAGTCTGTGCCCACCTCGTAAAACAACCCAGAATAGCAAAACATCCAACCATCGTAATTATTTGCTGGATTCTTAGCAAATAAAAATACAGTCATAAAAGCAAGGGTAAGGGGATTTTGAGTTTAGGTTTTAAAGAGACAGAGAGTCTAAAAGACAAAACCAGCATTAAAGGAGCTCTTTCTTAAAAGAGCTTGAGTGCAGGACTAGTTCAGCAGTGCCATTTCTCTCTCTCTCTCTCTCTTTCTCTCTCTCGGTGTATGTGAGTGTGAATGGATCCTAGTG
>NC_137923.1:6529827-6569827 GCF_963457725.1 Sprattus sprattus
AACTTATGGAGTAGCACAAACAAGAAAGGTCCTAAATTTAAGTACTCAAGCGTTCTCTTGTTTCTCTATGAGCCTCGTGGGCACCCCTTGAGTTTCGCTCGTGAGCGCTGACTGGCGCACCATAAAACACCAATTTCCCCCTCGTGCAACAAAAAAATATCAGAGTATCAAATCCAGCTGAGCCGCAGTGACACCTACGTGCGGTTTTACCGGTGAGCCAAAACAATGTGACCCGAGTCCACGCAGCGTGAAGCCGATACCATTCGAGCCCGCGCTAAAGACCTTGCCCTGTCCTTCCTAACGGCTCCTGCCTATGCGTATTAGGGAGGTGGACGAAACAGGGTTCCCCCCGTCTCAGCCCAGCAGACGACTGGAATGGATCGGGCGCTGACCCGGCCCGGATTCACCACAGAGTTGTGACTGCGATCTGGGCCGATGGCTCCAGCGCCAGGCTGGCTCCTCCTGCGGGCCTCTCCTCTTCCTGGCCCCTGGTGTTGTGACTCCTGACAAGTCCTCCAATTTGCTCGGCTGTGTGAAGAGCTGGGAGGCCATTGATATCCTCACATTTATAAATGATCAGGCCCCCGCTCTCAGGTTACACCTGGGGATCTGGAGGGGGATAGAGGGAGAGAGAGAGAGAGAGAGAGAGAGAGAGGGAGAGAGGGGGAGAGAGGGGGAGAGAGGGAGAGAGAGAGATAGAGAGAGAGAGGGAGAGAGGGGGAGAGAGGGGGGAGGGTGAGGGGGAAAAGCAAGGTTGTGTCTTTACCCTCATCACCAATACTGAGCCCAGAAGCCCCCACCCCCTGTCCCTCCTCATGGGCTTTCACACTCATGCTCAAATGCACAGCGCTCCCGCCAGTGTGACTGCCATCCCGGGAGCTGCCACATACCAAATGCAGTGTGGCCATTGATCCAGTCCCTTCTCATATTTAACACAGGCCTATCAGTGGGAGGCCTCGGGGACTTCTCCCTCATACTGTGTGTACGTGTGTGTGTGTGTGTGTGTGTGTGTGTGTGTGTGTGTGTGTGTGTGTGTGTGTGTGTTTGTGTGTGTGTGTGTGTATGTGTGTGTGTGTGTGTGTGTGTGCACTTCAGAGTCTACAGCACAAACAGTGTGGCCCTGTCGCTAATGAAGGTCGAAAGGATACTACAGACTACAGCCACATTTTCATGAACACTCAGATAACACCGCATGTAGAAAATATGAAGAGCGTTGTGCTGCCAATATACTAAAAAGCAAATCATTAGAACATTAATCAATAAAATCACCTCATGGGGGATTTGGGGGGGGTACTGCTGTGTCAGCAGCAATGAGATATGCATCGATTTGGTGTGTGCTCCCGTGCCTCTCACACACCACACACGCCAGGCCAGCAGGTATAATGTTAGCTAGCCCCCTGAAGGTTGGGAGACAGCTGCACACACCCTCACACACACACACACACACCCTCACACACACACACACACACACACACAGACACACACACAGACACACACAGACACACACACACACACACACACACACACACACACACACACACACACACACACACACACACACACACACACACACACACACACACACACACACACACACACCACACACACACACACACAGTCACAAACATACAGACAAACACCCAGCCCAGGAACAGAACCTCTCTGAAGCATGTTACTAAAAAGTGCCAAATGCCTGAGGCGATACTCAGCAGGGTGGGTTACAGCTGACAGGAGAGAAAGCAGCTTTCGCCCCACGCCGTGCCGCTCGAAAATCGGCCCAGCCACCCCACCCACACCCTTCCACCCACCTACCCAACCCCCAAACCCCCACCCCCCACTCCCTCACAGCCTTCCCACCACAGTGGATCCCTTAAAACCTGATCCTGGCTGATTTTCAGGCCTGCCTGATCGATTTTCCTGGGTGAAAATAAGAGGATACAAAAGCATGTTAGACGCTCTGGAATCAGATCCAATCCATTAGGGGGAATCAATACACACAAGGCAAAAGGGAGAAAAAAGAGCCTTGAGTGTTGACAAAACCAAATAAATATAGATGCGCAAAGAGAGCAGAAATTAGATTACTGTCAAAGAATCTAAGCACAACACTTTTAACCCCTAACCTAACAATCTGTGTTTACACCGCAAGCGCAAGGGCGAGGGAGGGGACACGGCACGGCGCGGTGCTGTACAGGCACAGCCGACATGTGCTCGTGTGGCTGCACAGGCAGCCTGCGGTCTTGGCAGCACAACAGCCCTGCCACAGGGCCACAGGGTCCCCCAGCAGGGCCTGGCCCGCGCCAGTGTGCCGGCGCATAGGCTGATCTCCTAGTGTAGTGGGGATGTGGCCCTCTACCCTTGGTCACACTACCCTTGGTGACTTTTGTTAAAAAACGAAAAGCATGATCATTTGGATTATCTTTAATGAGTTGTTTAAAGAGATGGTTGTGCAATGCTTTGAGGATACATGGGTGTGATTGAAACTAAATATGAATAATCTAAGCAGGCAGAATGTCTAATGAATTCTATTCTATTCTTTTTTTTTCATGTCCGATCCATTCATCCCTGATCTGCATTGCAGGTAAGTGTTTTTACTACTGAGTCTCATAATGTTTAAACATGTCAGAGTCATTTCCCTGCATGCACGCCATGAAGCCCTCCACCACACACATCCACCACTCTCTACCTCTGTCCCTCTCTCTCTCTCTCTCTCTTACTTCTTACTCTCCGTCTATTAAAACACCCAGTGAGCATCGTACGGAACCAAAAGAGACTCGCTACACTGAATTCTGGAAGTCTGCACACGAGCTTGGCAACACGCAACACGCCAATTATTGCCTGGTGCCATGAGCTGAGCTGGGCAGAGCCACGTTACTTTATTTTTAAGTGCTAGCAGAGAGAGAGGTAGGGGCAGGGGTGGGGAGTGTGTGTGTGTGTGTGTGTGTGTGTGGGGGGGGGGGGGGTAGAGGCGACCTGCAGGAATGCAGACACCCTTACCCCCTTCCCCTCTCCCTAATCCCTCACACATAACACACTGGCAGGAGAACCCAGGGTCTGCGCACCAGATGGAGCCTCGGCAGCATTGGGACATGAGACTGGCACCCTGAACGCCATGCCCACACCTATGCCCAGGCCTCATACCCTGCCAGCCTGCCTGCCTCCAGACACCGCCGCCGCTGCCTGTAAATCCACCGCATACATTCCCTCCTCTCAGCCCAGTAATGCATGCTTTTGTGAAGTCAGGCCAGTGGTGTGTGTTGATACGTGTTTGTGCCTGTTTAAGTGCAGCATGGCAGTGAATGAAATCCCATTTGGGAGCGTTTAAATCAAATGAAGATCTAAACATAAAACCTCACTTTCAGTCACACAATTAGACTGAACTGTATTATTTAGTGACAACACTTTTGGATATTGACAGACAGGTATCCACTATGGGCACCTGCTTCAAGCAACACTTGCCAAAGCTGAGCCAGTTAAACCAGCTCTGTCCATGGGTTTGTCACAGGGCCAGATAATTAGCTCTCAAAGGTGAGAGTCCCTGATGGCTGGACCTGACCAGCAGCTGTGAGCACTGGGCACATCGTCATTGCCCTTGACTGCCGTGGGAGGGACATGGTTTGCCCCTCTCTAAGAAGAGCCCCCCACAGTTTTTTCACAAAGTGCCTCTCTCCCCCTTATCTGTTCATCTGTGCATTGATGAAACCAGGCTTACCTCTGTCCTTCCCCACGCCTGAGTCCGTCACCCACCACCACCACCGTCACCAACACCAGCCGGTCACCGCCGTGGACCGAGGTGCCACTCAGGTGGTTCCCATTGATTTCCACTACACAATCGTGTCCTTTCCAGGTGTAAACAAGCCGGGTCATATCGATGGCACTTGACTGATCAGAGCTCAGTGGCAGCACCGTGGGTCAATAGCATCTCCTCTGACAAAGACTTTGTGTTTGGGCACCACTGGGTGGGAGGAGGAGGAGACGGAGGAGGAGATGAAGGATGCCTGACTGAGAGTAGACATTCATATCCGCTGACGGAGGCCACAATTAAGCGTGGTAATTTCATGTTTTGCCTCTTAATGGCTTCAAAGCTATGGATTCACTTGCGCTTAATTGTACGATGACATCCCCCCATATCCATGAAGGTTTTTTTTTTTTCCTGTTTGTTTGCAGTGTCATACTTTAATGGCGTCATGTTGAAGGCAGCAATTTGTCTCACAGAAAATGCATGGCAGCGATGATTTGGGTGTTTGGTTTCCTCATCGTCAACGTTCAGCCTCCACATATTGTCCTTATGCTTCAGGCAGATATATCACAGTGCAGATTAATAACACTGGGCTCACATGGGGCTGACAGATAGGCCAGGAAATGTATTCGGAGGTGTAACTCAAGCTAGATGTATTCCCTGAGAGGAGAGACATAGCAGCATCCATTCAAAGAGAATAACACATCCCATTTAAGGGCTCGATCTGTTCCTCTGGCAGGTGCTACCCAGCTGGCGAGGAGCACGCCGTCCACACTAGGCTGATAAAGAGGCTGATGTCTCCTAATAAGGGAACAGTCCAAGGGAACAGCATGCTCCTGTCTTGTTATTTCTTTTTCGAAAGGTTAAGAAAAAAAATCTCTATAAAAAGCTTTATTTGCACAAAAAAAAATATTCCTTCAGGGGAGTGTAATTTACAGAAAGTCTGTAAATACCACAGTAAAATTCTCCCTGTTCAAACCGTTTCAGTCATGTTTTTATTCACTCACATCTTTCATGTGTGGGGTTTCTGGATACGTTGAGATTTCTTTATTGTGTGCGAGTAACAGAGGACAGGGGCTTGTTTACTTGTCTCAGGAGCAGAGGCTTGGCTGGCGGAGGGCTTAAAAGTTGAATGCAGCTCCATCATTTGTGGAGGCCATATTGGCAGCTGTGCAGGGGCCAGTCTTTCAGTCTTTTATTCGCTAGTCCCTTCCTCTCTCTACTAATTGGCAGCCGAGCTGGAGACCAGTGAGATGAAGGACAGCGTGAGAGAGGAAAAAAAATGAAAAAGCTATTAATGTTCAGTAATCATTGGGCCAAGTAATAGTTATCAGCATTTTAGGGGCAATATTATTACCATGTAACGAAGGGCTTGATTACTTTATTAGCCTCTTCAAGTCATTCCGCTACCGCTTACCAAGTCGACCCTGAAGACTCTTCCTCTGTCTCCCCTCCACGGCGCACCCCATGAAGAAATCAAATTATGGGGGCCGCACGTTTAAATCACGGACCCTGTACCCCAAGTGACATAAAAAATGACCATGGGGGGGTTACTCAGAGTTCAGGGCGGATAATGAAACAGGCAGGGAGGTAATAGCGGCAGAAGAGGTGTTCTGAATATGGGGGGCCAACGGGAGGGGTTAATAACGGGGGGTTCACTCAGAGGGTATCTCCTCCGCCTGACCCGCACAGCTCACTCCTTCCCATCTCCTCAAGTACTCCGTGCACTTCACATAGACCGGGGGCCCGGGGGCTGAGTGAATGATCTCACTTTATCCGTCAGGATTCGATCAATAACAAACAAAACCTCGCCGCTCTGTGTACAAATATTAATGAGTTCCGTCGTCAGTCGGCACTGAGAAGCAAGGTGCTCTTTTTCCCCCTCCCTCCCTCCCTCCCTCCCAGCCCAGTGTGTGTGTGTGTTCTCGTGTCTGTTGAACACCAGTTCCCGACCACATTAGCACGCTGGCAATGCACTACACGCTGCATTTTTGGAGACTGATGGTCGGACGGGGTGCCAGAGACTTAGCCGCTAATATCAGTCATTAGTAGCACGCCTGCAGCAGGCCGCGCGTTTGCAGAGACAGTAGGGACGGTGTGATCCGACCCAGATGGCCAAGGAAGCTGCAGGTGTGCGTACCCAGCTGGCACCTGTCTGTGTTTACAGGCCATTGCACCATTGTTTTGGTGCTCTCCCTGCCCTCATTATTGAATGCCTCCTCTCCTGACCTCCGGCAGCTTTCGGAGAGAGCAACATTGTGTGACCTATGACCTAGGTAGACTGCACCACTTCCTGTTTGCATTTCTGCCACTGTCTGCTTTAAAGAGAGGTCAGAGGAAAAGACGGATCTGTTACCCTGTCGTTAATACCTCTCGGTTAAGCCCTGATATCTTTTCCCCTTAAAACAGAAACCCAAAATCTGAACCAAGAATCTAGTTAAGGGAGAGTCTGCTTATCATCCTGAATTTGGTCTAGAGAGGTCTTCCAAGATAGCAAGACATCAGGGCTCCAGAAACATTAGAAACATCCGAAAAAAATGATACCCCCTCCCTACCAGCCCACCAACATGCACAATTCAGCGGTCTAAATGAATACAATAGACAGGACTGTACTGCTACCCTTTTTCATAAATCAGGGGTCTTCAGTCTTCATGACCTTGAGCCTCATGCCCTACCACCCCCCCAAACCCTCCCCCCAAACACTAAATTGGGCTTTAATTCCCTCTGCCTCTGTGACCAAACGGAAATAAAAAGCCCATTACAGGGCCCCACCGGCAGGCTGTTGTTGACTGTCTTTTATGACGGCGGGTGGCCAGCAGCGGCGGCGGTGGGGGTAATCGGGGATGGAAGGGTTGGATGGAGCTGATGTCTTCATTTAGAGCAGGTCCCCATGGTGCAGCTCCGCCGCTGAACTCCATGGTCTCCGTGCCTGGGCAGGCGGAGGCAGCAGGACCCGCCAGCCGGGTGATTAGTAGTAAAATTTTAATGGGGATCCATACATATGTCTAGCTGTCATTTTTACGAGGACGTTTATACAGGCACGACTCCGGCACGCCGCGCGGGCCTGGGGAGACGAGGCAAAGGGACAGAGGCGAGGAGAAGTTGAGGAGGCCCACCCTGGCTCATCCTTCAGGCAGTGAGGGGGGGGGGGGGGGGGGGGGGGGGGGCAGGCGGAGTGTGATGAGAATGCTGCTGAGTAAGAAACCAAGATAAAAGGCTTTGTTTGACATTTGTGGGGCTGCATAGGTAATGCGTTCTTCTAGACCAAGCCCAGGAGAATGAACGCAGATTATGCCTCACACTCACAAGACACTATGTTCCGCTGCTCTATCTTTTGGGTTAATTGAGTGGGACTAGCTGGTATTGTAAATAAACCACATTGCTCTGGAATTAGCACAGATAACAGGTAACAGGTGACTCAGGTGCTAATAAAGATACCAACATAGGAATGTACTATCATACAGGGCCCTTGTTGTGCTTTTCCACTGCAAGAACATTTAGGGGGGCTGGCACCTTAAGTCATTTTATTTCTCTCTGAAACCGAGTGGCACTTGCAATGATGGTAGACGCTACGTGAGTGGAAGATAACAACAAAATCCGTTTTTAAAACCAGCAAGATTTACCAGAGGTTACACGGTGAATACAGCAAAGTAAATGATATCTTAGATAGTTAGCTTGTTAAGGTTACAGTTGCTGAATGAACACAAGCAGAACTTCTACTGAAATATAGCGTTTAATGAATGAAACTGGTGCTGGTATATTCATGTATTAAATAACAATAACAATAACAATATAATAATAACTTTCATGAAGCCATTTAATCGAATGTTAGCAACTTCATAGCAACTGTAAATCGCATGGCTGATAAGACGAGTGGTTTCAGAGACAATCTTAGGGAAATTTTCTATAGCACACTATCTCATGTCTTCATGATAAGACCTTAAGTCATTACCCACTAGAGCCTGTGTGGACTTCAGCATCCCCCCCCCCCCCCCCCCAGCCCCCCCCCCCCCCCAGCCCCCCCGCCCCCTTCCTGTGTGTGAAGCCGTGTGTGTGCACTGGAGGACCAGAGGTGTGACCTGGGAAGGGCCAAAGTCCTGCTCTCTGTCCCATAAATGCCAGCAGGTGGAGGCTCTAATGGGTGCCCTGGCAGCACGTCTTATCAACGCTCTGTTTTGCTACACTATCGGAGCTGGGCGGAGGCTCAGGAATCCACGGCACACGGGCCCGAGTAAATAAATACAGTTAGGGTCAGAAAGGCAAAGGCCTCCTAGAGGTGAGATTACGTCACACCGATCGATATCCTCAAAAAGAAAGGGGTGGGCTGAAGGCCCTCGGAAGGCAAAGCTTGGCAAGGAGGCTGTTGTTCTAACAAGTGGGGTAACAGAGTTAGACGCCTATCACACCTGCAGTGGGCCGGGGGCCCCAAGAGTGATAGGGGGAGTTGACTAATAGCACCCTAATGAGAGGAGATGAGAGGCAGGAAAGTCCTTTATGCGGAGCCAGGGGCCATGGCGGCTGCCTCGAAGGTGACCCTCTACAAGGCTTGCGCCGTGGCCCTAACGCAATTAACACCAGGGAGCGCGGGGTTAAGGCAAGGTTGCTGCTGGTGTAGGCGAGAGGCTCAGCTCCGGCGGCGGCCTGGGAGGGTATGAAATCACCCCGGAATTAAATCAAGGGAGCGTGTGTGTGTGTGTGTGTGTGTACGTGTGTGTGTGTGTATGTGTGTGTGTGTGTATGTGTGTGTGTGTGTGTGTGTGTGTGTGTGTGTGTGTGTGTGTGTACGTGTGTGTGTGTGTATGTGTGTGTGTGTGGGTGGGGGTTGGAGAGGTGATGGGTCCCGGGAGGTGGGGTCTGGTTCTGGCGTGCTCAGATGGAATGGAGACCCCCCCCCCACCCCCCGTCTGCAATATGAGAGGCCAGGCCAGAACGTGACCGCCACGGCTCCTTGCTGCACCTCAATCACCCACCACAGGGCAGGACACAGCCTCGGCCCTGGCCTCGGAACACACAGCTGTTACGTAGCGCACTATTAGGTTAGGTGTTTATTATTAGACGTAATAGCAACCACCAGTAGCAGAGATTGTTGTGAGGGTGGGCATTACAGCCCTCCACGTTCGAAAGTGTTCACAGAGCGTGCACCCCTGGCTCGTTTCCGGAAAATCACACTCTTATCTGCCAACTAATTCCCTCCTCTGTTGCTTTTCTCAGGTTCTGACCTCACTGCTGTAAACGGCCACACTTGTTCTTTAGCGCTGATAACCTCCAGCGTGCTGGCAGATAGAGATCAGCCTCCATGAGAGGGGCTGACCACTTACACAGGCCCCCCCACATCTCCCAGCGTCATAATAACCGGCATTCAGGCGCTCACATCTATCAGCGCCACACTATCGACCTAGCACCGCTCTGGCCACAGATGCTCGGGCTATTAGCCCCCTTTTGTTTGTTTTGAATGAGAATAGAAAAGGAATTGGCGCGTTTTTGATCTTATTGTCGGTAACTCTACCTCCCCAGTGGCTAGGGCAAAAACCAATCCTAATCCGGTTAGCTAGAGGCAACATCAGCCCCTGTAATGTTTCTGAGGGGGACCAAACTATGGTGACAGATAATAACATAAACGGCAGCGCACCGGCGGGAGATAAAGGTGCCCTCTCCTCCCGCGGCTGCAATGGCTACGCGTTATAGGGGAGCATGACTGGTTTGGACTTCATGTCAGACTTAAGTATGCGTTATGGATAGGCCCAGCTTTTAAACAGGCTCCGGCACTGTTCATTTAAACGCACCGGCATTTTTCTGAAGTTCAAACATTTTAGTCAGTTATGGTCTAGTCAAGCTGAGTTTAGGGGAAGAGAGTGTTGTCATTATTCTAATATAACCAAGTGTTAGCCAGCTTTGATAAAGATGAGAGGAGATGAGGTGATCAGAGTATCAGAGTGCATGTGGGTGTCCAGGGTCTTGCCTGGGGAGGCAGAAACTCGATCCACCCCACAGATACTTCCTGTGTCCTCCAGAGCTCCCCTCCAGCAAGGAGCCTTGACCTCTACCATACCACTTGTGTCAGTGTTTGTCTATCTGTGCACTTGTATTTCTGTGTGTATTGGTGTGTGTACGTTCTGGTTTGTTAGTATGTTGTGTGTGAGAGAGTGTGCATACCCTGTTCTCCACTGTAGCTTCGATAGACTAACTGATTAGTATGCCACTGTTTTGATTTGACTTCATGTCTTAGGGTTTGTTGTTGTGATTGAATTATCTCAAGACAAACGTACACTGTTGTATCACACAGATAGACAAATGCAATACATACAGACAGACACACACACACACACACACACACACACACATACAAAACACACACAGACAGAGACCCAGGCATGGCGTGATAAGTAGCTGTGAGTAATTGCTGTTCCCTCACAGGCAGCTGCTGGCTCTTGTTTACATGATAACTGATTACCCTAATTTTGAGAGCTGCCTGATAAATAGGGGGCCATTCTGTCAGGCCTTGTGAGAGCCAGGGCCATAATACCTTTTTGATTATTCAATAAATAACCCATAATTCGACATTGATTAGACTGTGAATGTGGTGTGTGGGGGGGGGGGGGGGAGGGGGGGGGGGGGTGTGTGGGGTGTGGAATGGAGGAGGGGGGAGGGCTGGTATTGACCCTTGTGGTCAGTGCCTGACTGACCACTGGTCACTAAGGTCACTCCCCCTGCGTTGGCCTGGCCTCTCCAGGCTGCGCTGATCTAATTAGAGCCGGGGTCATTCGTTTGCTGTGCCTCCCACTGGCAAATGTGAATTTGTGCCTAATGGAGGGGCCACTTAATAACATTGAAAGTGATCCTGGCTGCCTCGTGACGAGTGCGTTACGCCGACAGTTTAACAAACCGTGAGCCACTGAAACCTGCCTGGGCTGGGGCCCATGGATTTTTTCATTCCTCTGAAAAATGGTTTGTTTGCTGGAGCAGGGGCCCCCCATCCGCAGCGCTGACACTGATCCAGTTAATGTGCAGTCAGTGCGGCCGATCTCAGCAGCGGATCGTGTATCATTTTCCTGATGTGGCCATTGGTGGTTACTGATTGGAGTTATTGGAGTCTTCCTGATGTAGTTATTGGACTATTGATCCCGGAATGTTTTGCCTTCTGTCCGTTCCCTTTTCATTTATATGCAGAGCAGATGCCCTTGTGCAGGGCGAGGCAGTGCCTCCATGTTCTAGTCTGCCTGTCAAACCCCCCCCCCCCCCCAATCCAACCCAGTGCCCCTCCTTCCTGACATCACTCATCATGACAACTGGGCCCTGGGTGTCTTGAGGAGAGGACAAGCCATCACTCTATTGGACGAATCTCGGGGTGAAAAATGGCTTTGAGAAACTCGGTGAACGACTTTCCACAGCAGATGCATTGCTGCTCTGGATTTTTTTTTTTTGTGTTGCCTATTAAATACCTTCTCTCAATTGCCCATTATTTCCCCCTATAAAACCCGTGCAGACTGCACGATTTTCTCCCCCCCCCCCCCCCCCCCCCCCCCCACCCCCACCACCACCACACCACCCTCATGTCTTTTTGTTTCGGAAAACATGCTTCACATGCAACAAAAAAAAAGTGGGCCTAATGGAGTGAAACGTTTGATGTTGTAAATAAAGAACAGACCAGGGGCTGGGGTTGCGAGGCACAGCAAGCGTACAGGCTGATCATAGGTGTGGAAAGCCAATCTTTAAAAAAAGCCTGAATAAAAAGAAAAAAAAAGAGAAAAGAACAGAAAAGAAGAAAAAAAAACGATCCCTCTCAGAGAGGCTGCCAAACAGCTCCGGTCGCCTCCCAAGCCCCAGGCCGTAGGCAGCCCTCTTATTATACAATTACTGAGAGGTAAATGCCGAGCAGCCTGCCTCGCTAGCCTCGCGCGGGAAGGCAGCCGCGCCAAACGCCACGCCAGCGCCACACACCCACACCATTAAACCACACAGGTGCTCTGTGTGAGAGTGTGTGCGTGTGTGTGTGCTGTGTGTGTGTGTGTGTGTGTGTGTGTGTGTGTGTGTGTGTGGAGAGAATGGCGGAAGGGCCCGAGCCGACCAGCCAAGCGTTTTTTATTAAACGGCGCTCTGCCTGGCCTGATATGTCTTCATCAGCAGTTATGGGAGGGAAGATGGGAGCTTCTAGGAGGGAGGGAGACGAGAGAGAGAGAGAGAGAGAGAGAGAGAGAGAGAGAGAGAGAGATGATTAAGAATCATGACCATTATGCCTCACTTTTGTGTGTGAGGGGAAAATCGTTCCATTCATAATTTATACCCTCAATTACTATTAATAAAAAGATATCTCAGCCTGGGAGAGAGGCGCGGGACAATTACATGTAACGTGGCATAAACGTTTCTATTTGAACGTTTCCCAGCCTCCATTCCCACCCAAGTTAATAAGAGGGATGATCCCCCTTGACTTCCCCATGAAATTATTGTATGGCTATGGTATTCTAATCTATTAGCCCCTGTGTCATGTATTCAGCCAGTTAATTGGACCGGTGAAGGAAGAGAGACTGGAAGAGAGGAAAGAGGAGAGGAAAAGAGCAAGTGCTTTCTGCAAGAGAGGACAGGAAAAAGGAGATGGGGGGGGGGGGGGGGGGGGGAGGCAGTGGGATTGGGGTTAAAGCAGATCCAGAATGGGCAAACACTGATCACAGTGGTGGCTGGAGGGGGAATAGGGGTCAGGCCGCGGACCGCAGGCACGTCAAACACTCTTTGGTCCGTCCAACATTTTTGTGTGTTACCTTGGAAATGAGGCGTTCATGCCAGGCTGCTGTCAGGTGCAGTTCCTCAGTGTGTGCTGGGCACAGTAACCCACCACCTGTAGTGATGCCCAGCTGCAGCGTGTCCTGTGATGGCTGCCAAAGCGCCATGCCCTCACCGGTGTCTGGTGCTCTCTGTCTGTTGCCTGGACACGCTGAGTGCCCCCGCAGAGGCTCCGGCAATGTGTGCAGCGGGCAGACAGTGGCTGGCACACTTGGCAGCGCCTCCTAGGAGCCCATTAGATCCACACACCTGCATGCCAGAGTGGAGAGCACGGGCATTGAGACCAGAGGGAGCCACTCCATCGGCCAAGTGCCAAGGCAAGAGGCCCCAGAAGAGAGAGAGAGAGAGAGGGAGAGAGGGAGAGAGAGAGAGAAAGAGGGAGAGAAAGAGGGAGAGAGAGGGAGACAGAGGGAGAGAGAGAGAGACAGACGGAGAGAGAGGGAGAGAGTTGCTTATTATTGTCATGTAGAAAGTGAACGTGATGAGAGGAAGAGAGGAAAGGAGTAGAGGAGAGATCGTTAGCAGCGCGGCGGCGGCTCACAGGCTAGTGCTCGCTCCATCAGGTATGGCGCCACGTGCCTTTTCCCAAGGCTACAGATGTAATAGGCAGTTTACTCCGTGTTGCCTTTTTCTAGGAAATGTTTAATGGCCTCTTCATATAAAACAGAAGTATTCCGCGCTTGTAAAAGGCTCCAGATTGACAGCTTTGCAGACTCCAAAGTGTTCTTCAGGGGCTTTTCAGGGAGGCCTCGGCAGCCTGCGAGAGGCTCCGGGGCCGCTGCTCCTCCACGGAGGGACGGTGGCCCACATTCGCCCTCGGCCGCTGGAGGACGGAGTGTGCCCCTCTCCTTCCAACCCCCTCCCCCCCACCCCAAAGCCATTAGTGTGGCAGCCGCAACATACACCTCCACCCCTCCCCTCCCCCAGCATGTGCCAACCTCTCTGCCAGCTGGGCTTTTCCCCCGCTAATCCCCCCTCTCTTCTCAGCTCGGGGTAAAGGGGAAATGAACAAGGGAACCATGATGTAACTCCAGTTGAATTCCAATTACTGAAGGTCTACATTTCACAAAAGTTCTCACTCTGTCACACACACACACAGACACATTCGCCTACCCATACACGCACACAGGCAAACACACACGTAAACACACACTCACATACAACACACACGTAAACACACACACATACACACAACACTCACATACTTATCGACTCTCTTCCATCCCTCCTCCCTCCCTCTCTCTTTTCTTGTGGTTCCTCTTTTTGCCGCCTCACCCTCCCTCACCCTGCGCCAGCGCTTGCCAGGCAGAGCTTATAAAAGCAGACTTCAATGAATGAAGGCTCGGCAGGGAGCTGTGGGCCGCGCCCGCATATCTGGTTTGATTTTAGGGAAATGACTGGATGGCTGCCTGTGGAAAGCGCTGCGGAATATGCACGCGCTCTATTAAAGCCTGGGTGGGGAAGGGGGCCGGCTGCAGGCAGGGAGGCAGGGAGGCGGGCTGCAGGGTCGGCGGTTGGGTGGGTGGCTGGGTGGGGGCACTGGGGTAATGGAGGACTGGGAGGGTGGGGGTGGTGGTAATGTTAGGGGAGTTGCTGGGTACTGGCATGCGGTTAAGTGGAAGCCCCTGGGGCTTGTCTGGGCAGCGTGTGGGTGCTGTAAGGCAGGAAGCCGCGCTGTAAACGGATCCACGCCGCAGGGAGGTAGCCAGAGCACACAGCTTGGGGAGCTGGGACAGCGGGGACAAACAGCGGGGGAAACAGACGAGTGCCGCCTCTGTACCTCCTGGCCCAGCATTCCTACAGCATTGTGTTTTTTTGTTTCTTTTTTTTTTGTGCCGATGAAAGGAGACGGTCAGGTCAGGACACCATGCACACACACACACACACACACGCACAAATGCACTCACTCGCACTTTGATTCTCTAGCGCATGAAGCCGATAATAATTTGAGGGGAGGGGGGGGGGGGGGGGGGGGGGGGGGGGGGGCTGTGTGAGATGAAGGGAACAGCCTCCCCACCTTTTGCGAATGGTTTTTAACGTTTAAAAGGGCAGACGTGTTTTAGCTTTATGAGGTGAAGTTGTGGAAACCTCCCACAGAACCACCATCTAGGCACCATTCCGACAAAGCCCCAGCCTTCAGGACCCTGGCACGGGGAAACTCCCCAACTCGTTTCTGTAGCGTTCACAGTCAATCCATTACGATAATGTCACAGGGCAGCCTTCATCTGCCAAAGTATTACAGATTGACGCACGTCTCGCTCGGTTACTAAATATTTCTCGCGCTCGGGCTTCCAGCGCTGATGTAAATGTCTCCCGAACAACTGCTTTAATTTGACACATTCTGGGCCAAAGTTCTCTCCTATTTTATTCGTCTTTCGACTCGACCACAATATTTATGAATGCCGTTTTACAGGGCCCTTTGAAATCGCCCAGCTGGCAGCACAAGACAAAAGCATGAGGGGAAACAATCTCATAACAATCAAAGTAGTGCAGTACAACTCCAAAGTAAACCTGAAATGTCGGAGCAAATTGATCCTCTTTATAATTTTATTTTTGTTCGATGTGTGTGGAAACAGTGCAGGCATTGTTTTGGCTAATTTCGGCCCCTGCGGTCATAAGTGGTGGGGCTATCCATTCTCTCAGACGTGGTTTCATAGGGGATCTGGCTGCTTTGACCGTGATATAAAGCTGTCATAATTTATTTGAAATACTAAAGGAGAAGACCAACATTAATCACCCTCTCTTGTTTATTAAAGCCATAAAGATTTCACTGAGTGGTTTATCACCTCCGTCTGATTGGGAGGGGGGCAGGCTTTTTGTAAAGGGCCCTTCTCAAAGGCCCAGAGCACTATCCCATCCCATTACACCATCTCAGCACTCTGAACCCTGTCACAGAGAGAGGGAGCGAGAGAGAAAGAGATAGAGAGAGAGACAGTTAGAGGGAGGGATAGAGAAAGAACAGTGCACAGGAAGACAGCTCTCCCACACAATCTTTATTGTGCAGTCAGGAAGTATGACATCATCCCAACCTTTGACCCCGCCAGGGGAAAGTGCTGATTGGACTGACTGGTCCGTCCCTATTGACTGCTCCCGTAGTGCTGATGTAAGGAGCTGTTCCTCCGGAGCCGATGAGTGGATCCTCCCCCTGTCTCCCACAAGCAAGGGGGCCACATGGTGCTGTCGAGGACAGTTGAGGACAGGTTTGTCTCAGAGAATGTCCTAATGCCTACCATTTCCTCAAAGCAATCATGCCCACAAAACACTCAGCAGCAACAACAAAACATGCTGCTCCTGTGCAGTTTGCCCGTGTGCCTTCACAGACGTTCTGTCAGAGGATCAATAATGCAGTCAGATCCATCCTGGATCCAGCCTCTCTGCAGACGTGGCTTATGGCACTATGTGTGTGGGGATCAGTAGTCAAGGACACATGGGAACGGTGACCTATTTAAGCGCTTGTAAACACAATGCTGTTACCTTTGACATTGGGTTAGGGTATTATGTATTGGGAGCCTGCACAATGTTGATGTCTTATCCAAACTGCAAAATGGATACAGTCAGTCAGGGCCTTATAAGAACCGTGAGTTTGACATAATCTCCCTGATGCCTCCTCTTAAAAATTCTAGGAGGGAGGTTACACGTCAGTCCCAGTAATCGTAAATTTTACAAAACAGCATTAGGCGTTGAATAATATAATCTTAATTATTATTTTTGCTCAGTATAACATATTTCCACAGCATAATGATTTTTTATGCCCCTGACATATTGTTTGGAGGGTGACATAAAGCTCCAATGACATGTGGCATTTGGAAAAGGTCACTCCGCCCATCTCCGTTCACGTCTGTCTTCATAACGCTGGCACTTGTCATATTGAAGCTGGCATTGGCAATCTTTGTCTCGCACAAGAAACTCTTCCTCCCCCCTTTTTTCTGTTCTTTTTGTGTAATATGCTGCTTGTGCTGTGGCAGTGTGTGTGTGTGTGTGTGTGTGTGTGTGTGTGTGTGTGTGTGTGTATGTGTCTGGTCTGTGTGTGTGTGTGCATGTGTGTGTCTGTCAGGCCTTTTTCTGCACAAGGTTAAGGTAAAGGGGAAGAGGGAAGAGAAGATGGGAGAGGGGAGGAGAGGGGGGAACTGTCAGGGTAAAGGGAGGAGAGAAGGGATTAGTGCTCTTATGGCCCTTGGGGGCCCCCAGGAACAGCACGTCTCTGCCTAGCTGCCCGGCACAGGCCGACAGGGAGAAGGGCTCATACTAATGTGATAAATACGTAAGAACTGCTGGGAGGGGTACAGTTGGGGGCTAGGACTGTTCAAACGCATGGTTCAAGAGCAGAAGGGGGTAGAGTGTGGCTGCCAATTGATGAGGAGCGATCTCCTGGAATTAAACGAAACTGTCGCTTGTTTTTTTTTCTTTTTTCTTTTGGGGATAGGGTGGAGGGGAGTGGAGGGGGCTGTCTTGTGGAGCTGTCAGTGCTATTCATGTCATCAGGCTCTAAATGTGCCTAGTGAAAACGCCAGTGAGTTCAACAGACCACTCGATCGCGTCAGGGGAGGGCTGGGAATCAGCGCACCAAACTCATTATGAGGATGTTCGAAAAAGTGCTGCTGAGATGGTGTGACACTGCTTATAATGTAGAGGAGGCTTTCAATGTCCCGTATGACAGAAAACAGACTGAGCACAGAGACTACTTTACATTCTTTGTCAGTCTGTCCTGATTTATTTAGACTTTTCCAACATTCTTAAATTGTTAGCTTTGACCCCTGGCTGGGGATTTCCCCCCTCTGCGCCAGTGTTGGAAGTTGCTCCCCTTTTTCTTGACACCTCCATTCTGGTGGTCTTAAAAGAGGTCGACCCCCGGCCTCGCGCGGTTAACCAGTGTCATTTCAGGAGGCCTTGCCTCGCCAGAGATGTCAAATACACATCTTTATGCAAGCGGGGGGCCCCGGCCTTTCGGTCGTAAATATGCTGTAGGTGAGCAGTCCTCCCGCAGCTATCCCACAGTGCTCTTGGGCTCGGCCCGGGCAAGGTGGAGCTGTAGGACAGAGAGGGCGGGACGTGGTGGGGGTCAGCTTGTTTTGCCAGGCGTTGGGGTGCCGGGGGGGTGGTGTTGTGCAGTCAGGGGCAGGCGGAGGCAGAGGGGGGGGGGGGGGGGGGGGTGGAGGCACTGGGCAGTATGTAATGTATGGGCTATAACACTCAGTGCTTACGTTCTGACAGCTTTAATGGTGATGGCCATATTATAGAGAGTGTGCAGGGAGTAAAAGGCTTGCTTTATGGGGGGACCGCATGTGACAGAGGCAAATAGCAAGGACACAGCTTGTGTGTACGCATTTGTGTCTTTCTCTTTGTGTGTGTGTGTGTGTGTGTGTGATAGACATTGTAAGGTGATAGACATTATAAGGCAGGGACTGTGTGTGTGTATGTGTTTGTTTGTGTGTGCGAAACATATTTCATATCAGTCAGTGTGTCTTTGCCTGTATATTTCTCTCAGAACACATTTGTGTGTTTTTCTTTGAAAGTGTGTGTGTGTGTGTTTCTCTGTGTGACTGTGTGTGTGAGACGTGTTTGTTTGTTCTCCTGTGTGTGTCGAGCGTTGTGGACGTGTGTGTGTGTTTGACTGCAGAGGGGCATGTTGCTGCTGGGAGCGAACCCTACACACTGGGGCTAATTAAGAGCAGCTGCTGACTAATGAATCAGGATGAGTTTAATGACGGCAGTTTGAAAGCCAGCACTGAACCTGAGAAAGCGCCAGCACTTGGGCTGCTGCTGCTGCTGCTGCTCCACGTGCTGCTGCTGCTGGAGGTTTCAGCAGGGGGGGACGGGGGGGGGGAAACATGATGAGCGTCTCCTACACCCTTCTCTCTCTGTTTCTTTCACTCTCTCACACACTTTTTTTTTTCGTCTTGGTCTCATAGCGGTTGAAACCAAGTGGCATGTGTCAACGAGGTGTCTGTCTGACTGCTGTTCTTTCTGCTGTGTGGTCTCTCTCTCTCTCGCTCTCTCTCTCTCTCTCTCTCTCTCTCTCTCTCTCTCTCTCTCTCTCTTGTCTTCCTGGCCTGCGTCTCACCGTCATTCAATCCTCGTGTTTCTGGGAGCCGCACGCTTCATTCAAAGCAGGCAACAGGGCCACATAATGTGTCTGTGGTATCATAACCCCTGTTTCCTGTAACAAGACCACCCCCCTCCCCTCCTCCTCCTCCTCCTCCTCCTCCACCACCACCATCTCCGACCCCCATCTCCACTCTCCCCATATCGCAGCTGAAATTCTGGACCACACTCCCCCGCCACCCCCCCCCCCAGAAGCACCTGGCGTGCCGTTTGCCTGAGGAAGGAGACCATGTCACTGTGGTTTTGCAGGCAGCTAACGAACTGGCCTCAGAACAGGCACCTCTTCCTACTGTTACACAACTGCCTGCCCAATCCTCTCCTCCCTCCTCCCTCCTCCCCCTGCATACTGCTGGGGACTCACTGCTGCAACCCCATGTCCTCCACCCAGCAGGTCTACTGGAGAGTTCTCTGCTGTGTTAACCCATCTCAGCGGTTAAGAGCTAGTCCTGTTTTCTGCATCTCCTCAGTCAAGTCTGGACCATCATCAGACCATATAGAGACAGACACACAGGCCCCCAGGCCCTGCCCAGGACAGCCCCCCCCCCCCCCCCCCCCCCACACGCCAGCTCATCTCCCTCCACCCGTGCTAGAGTGGCAAGTGACAGGACCAGGAGGGTCGGATTCCGCTTCGCCCCCGTTTCCACACCCGCTAATAATTCCTTGGCCTTTTCTCCCATTATACCTGACCTTCTGTGGCGCTCTGCACCGCTTGTTGACGTGCATGTCAGGGAGTATTGTGGCAAAATGTCATCACAAAAAGGTTCCATCGACTGATGAAACTGGAGACATGCCATACGCCTCTCATAAAAGCACTGAGAGAGAAAAAAACACACGCAGACACAGAGAGACAGGCAGACACACACACACACATGAAATGGTAAGTGACAGTACCAAAGGAAATGGAAGCCATCAAGACAACCAAGACACTTGGCTGGTTCTCAGCTTTTCTAGCGTTTGGCGTAATGTGTTAGCAAGGCACATATTTGGTGGTTATAAAACCCCACCGGGGAAGCGTGCGTTGCCCTTCAGGCTGTGCTGACGATTGTGGGACAGACTTGTAAAACTGCATGGGGCTCTGGAAGGTGCAAGCCCAGCATCGCCTCGTCTCCAGGCCTGCCTGCCATGGGGGAAAAGCCCAGAACTTACAGGAGTTCAGGACTGTCCTTTCTCAAATACGCCCAACACGGGAGCTGTAGCGCACCCTCTCACCCATCTTTGTTTGTAAATACGTGTATATGGAAGTGTATGTGGGAGGTGGGGTGGGGGGGGTTATTGGGGTATTTTGCGAGGATCAGGCACAGCCGCGACACTTCTTCATGAATGTTCGGCGTCCGTGTCATTCTCAGGCTGCGGCCTGCCAGCCCCACTTCTCCTAAGCCGTGCACACGAGCACACAGGCCGACATACACACACAGTGACACAGTAGTGCCCATTAGACTATCACGCAGAGAGGGGGGGTTCTGGCTTGGGTTTTTTGTAAAGCGTTCTCAGGCGCGAGACGTCACTACTAGCGTCAGGAAAAATAAGGCGAAATTGGAAACTGGATTGAAATCGAGTTTAAAGAGTGGCACTCTCTGCGTGTAGTTGCCCTGCACGCCTGTTCAGCTGGTGAGTGTACTTGCCGTTAAACACAGCAGAAGACCTGGCCTTAGCAAGGTTTTTTTTTTTTTTTCAAATTGGTTCTGAGTGCGCTGGCTGTCATCGCCATGGCGCCCGATAAGCCTGGCGTGATTGATTGATTTTTCTGATTCTGCTCAGACGCCGAGCATCCCTCCTCTCTGCTCTTTTTAATCTCAGATAAAAAAAGGGGCTGCTGTCTTTTGTTTGCGGTGGCGCCCGCCTTGCATTATTTGACAATTGTGTGTCTGGCACAGTAGTGGGTGCCATGTAGTAGAGGTGTGTACGCGTGTGTGCGTTTGACTCCTGTTCGGAAGGGTTTTAGTGTCTTAATGACATTATCCAGATTAAGACAAAGCCTATTATTCTTTAATGAATTTATCACACCCCAGCCTACTACAACCTCATTTAAAACCACACTCCTTTTGAATTCTCCACAAGGCACCAGTTTTATATCTAAGGATTATTAAAAAATCCATCATTCCAACAGCATAAATACTTTTTTTTTCTCGAACAATAGATTAAAATGAATTACCAGACAAAACCTGTAAAAATAGCTGGTAGACATCCTCACAGCAACCTGTAACCTGACCCATGTGGTCTCGTGAAGGATGTACTCTTGCAGGCCCACCTAACACACATGGCCAGGGCTAGCCTAGTCTTAGCTCTGGATCACTTAAGCTCCACTAGGGCTGTGATGTGCTGCTCCTGCCACCCCAGTGTGGGCTAAATCAAAGGGAAGTTCCTGTTTAGGTGCTGGCCTGCCTGTGACAGGAAGGAGACGTGGCGTGGGGAGGTGGAGGTTTGGAGCGCTGCGGTTGTACATGGCGGGGGAAGAGGGGATGAGGAGGGTCGGGTCGGGGGGGTGAGAGGGTTGGGGTTGCATGCACTCCTACACACCTCCTTATCTGGCTGTGGTTGACTCCTGCTGCAGGAGTCGGGAGTGGGAGCAACCCTCGCCCCTGTCCTAATCTTGTTTGTCATTGCTAAATGAGCTGCCCCGGCTAGGTGTGTTAGCGGCTAATGAATTTACAACCTGATAGCAGCAGGGCTGAGAACTGTGCAGGGGTCATAAATGAGGCAGGGAAGAAAAAACAGTAATTAACATTTATTAGCTGGCTTGTCATCCGCGCGGCCGGGCCTGGGGAAGTATGGATAATATTGCAGTGATCAATTAATTTTTAATCATCTCAGGAGAGATTGCGGAGGCACCAGATGAACTGCAGACAGGCTGGAGTCTGTCAATAAACAGGGCATGGGTCATGGCGCTCCACATATAGTGTGTGTGTGTGTGTGTGTGTGTGTGCGGCAGGTGCCGTGCCTATCAACACACACCTCGAGGCCGCTTGACGCCAAATCGCGCGCCGATTTGTGTGTGCACAGCGACACTGTCACGCCAGCACTGTCAGTCACCTCTCTGTGTAACACATATTTAATGTACGATTAAGTTAAATCATTTGTATATATTCTTTACCAATTTAATATGACCCTGATTAGCTTATTTGTACTGTGATTCACATTGCTGGCGAATGTGTAACTGGCACATTTGGACTTCCACAGAATTTGATGACTTGGCTCTGAGATATTGCCGGGCGCACATCGTCATATATCCCTCTTCCTTGACCCAGGCACTGACAAACCCAAAAATGGACACTGTTTTGTGCTTTAACTGTAGAGCAGACAGGTGTCAGACCAGCAGACTCGAACCATTTTTCCTCCATGCGATTCCCTTCCCTTACTGAGAGTGAGTGAAGGATTATGGGCTGGAGACAGTGGACTAATGTCCTTCTGACAGAGGGGCCAAGACACATGGACACATGTGAGGGCTGGGTTGCTCCTGATGTGTGGAGTGCCTCTGGGGGGTTAATCCTCAGCAGACTGCGCCCATGCCAAGCGGAAGCCGATTGTGAAAACTTAATAACTTTATTGCTTGAGAGGTGCTCATACATCACGCACAAAGTTTGTTTATCCTGAGCTGTGACGGCTCACCATGCTCTGGGTTGGGCTTCAGTGAGAAATGAAGATTGCGGAAAGGCGTCTACGTATGTGTATTTTACTCTTTCCCTGCATGCGTGTGTGGGTGGGAGAGAGAGAGTTTGTGTGTGTGTGTGTGTGGATGGTATCAATCCTGCCTGCTTATAATTTACATGATTTTTCAATTTAGAAGTGAGGCATTGAAAATTGTCAAATTATTGCCCACAAAATGAAACATCTGTATACTAAATGTATCTATTCTGTAGTTATATATACTACTACTATACTATTATATATACTGTTATACAGTATAAGTTATAGCCAGTGATTGTCTAATATACAGTCACACATGATTACCTTTTCTCTTAAACCTCTTCTATGGTGCGTGAACCAGCAAACTTTTTCTGTCCGCCATTGTTGTTGCCTGTGTTGTCACTTTAATTTTCTAAACTTCTCCACCTCACTTTCCTTTCTCATCCTCATTCTCTTCCTCTCAGCTTCCTTTTTCCTTCTCTCGCTGTCTTGTGCCAATCCCTCTCTATCTCTCTCTCTCTCTCTCTCTCTCTCTCTCTCTCTCTCTCTCTCTCTCTCTCTGTCTTTCTCTCTCTCTGGTGTGTTGGCTGTACGGTAGTGTATAGCTCTAATCTTGCTGGGCCAAGGGGCTGCGCAGTGTCTGTGCAGCCTCGTCTGCAGGTTTGGAGTGTTAATGGCTCAAGGTCAGGGCTGTAAACTGGAGGAGACAGAGGGGACGCCTACACACGGCCTGCTGCCTAGGAGAAGGGGAGGAGAGGGGGGGGGGGGGGGGCAGATACCTAGACGCCAACATGGATGGCCATGGAACTCAGGGTGGTCAGCCATTATGCCGCACTCAGACACAGCTGTCAGCAGCACTTCCACATGCAAGTCCTCATTCTCCTTCAAGTCTGCTTCGTTTTTTCTTGTTGTTTTTCCCCTTCTGTCCTTAATGACATAGGTGTCTGAAAAGAGTTTGTCTGAAAGAGAGAGCCTCGACGGAGTAGGGAGGGAGCAGCTTGCTGGTGTACTCCCCTCTAACTGCTACCGGGAGGGCTCTCTCTCTGTGCTGGTGCCCCCTACAGGCCAGTTATGGTAACTGCACAGGAGGTCGGCCTCCTGCTGCCATCATGGCCTGAAGCTGAGATCAGGAGAGGGATTGTGGGTAATTAAATCAAAATTCCCCTTTAAACATCCTACCACTACTCTCCACCGTACCCCACCCACCCCCAACCCTCTCGGCCCTTGCCGCCACCCTCCACCGGCCTGCAGCTGTCGGGGCCGGTGGTGCCACCCTCCATGCCACAATGGGCTCTTCACCAGAGGGCACAAAGGAACAAAGACCTCAGTGCCCAGTTAATTGCAGCACAATGCCATTGTCCTGAGAAGCCACTACAAGTAGAGGCTTCATACACAGCGTGTCATACTGGAGGGTGTGTAAAAACAAATCTATTACCACCAAAGAGTGGCTCGGCACGGGGCAGCAGCAGAGAGAAAGTGCAATTGTGGGGTAATGACCTGAGGTCATATACACTGACCTCTCATAAATAGAGTCACATAAGCAGGAGGTCCCCCCCCCCCCCCCCCACTTTCTCTATAGGCATGCCTAGTCTTGAGTCAGCAGGAAAGGGCAGGATTTACAGTAATAGAGAAACTAAGTAAAAATATCACATCCTGCCAGCATGTTGAGTTACGACCACTGAGTGAGTGTGTGTATCTGAATGTGCATAATGTGTGTGTGTGTGTGTGTGTGTGTCGGTGTGTGAGCGTATTGTTTTCCGGCTGAGGGTGCAGGGTAATTCAGGCTCAGTGAACCTGCTGTTCCCCGCGCCTGCTCGCCCGGCCCCACTAGACCTGTTGATGGGCCCCTCTCCCCGTCACGCCGCAGCCCCGCTGATAAATGTCCCTTATCGGCATTGTCATTGTAATAGCCCCACAACAGGCCACGAGATGGTGGACGGGGCAGAGTTATCGGTCGGCTCCTGCAGGGGAAGAATACACATCAAGCTGCCAATCACCCAGCCTGAAAATTGCTCTGAGATTTGGGTCCCCAAACAGCACGCCGACAGGCAAAGCTCCCCTCTCTCTCTCTCTCTCTCTCGCGCAGTCTCTCTATCCCTCTCTCTCTCTCTTTGTCACTCCCGCGTGTGAGTGCCGCTATTACGCTCTGCTTCTACATCACTCTATTTCACTTTTTTCCCTTTTTCGTTCTTTTTTAATGCTTGAACTCCTAAACACCACCATCTGCTGTCAATCACTCACAGGCTAGTTTCTCTCCCCGCTCGCTCGCTCACTCGTTCTCATCCCCCCGGTGAAACCTCCTCTTAAGGCAGTTTTAGATAAGGTTCATGCCGCTCGTCTCCATCGCAACTTCTTTACAAGGCACAGAGTGAGTGAGTCCTCTTTCTCCTCCTCCTCCTCCTCCTCCTTCTCCTCCTCCTCCTTGGCTCTGCTGTGTGGCAGGGGTGCAGGGGGCAGAGAGAGAGACTCCTGCAACCCTCTCAGGTGTGCGGGACTGTGTCTGAAGGCTGAGAGACCACTGATGACACCCGGCCAGTGAATTATTCCTCATAATCACTGGGGTTAAAGCGCTGTCCTGCCCTACTCTACACACGAACACACACACACACACACACACTCAGCACACACACGAACACACACACACACACACACACACACACACACACACACACACACACACACACACAGACACACACACACACACACACACACACACACACACACACACACACACACACACACTCAGCACACACACACACACACACACACACACACACAGACACACACACACAGACACACACACACACTCACACACACACACACACACACACACAGACACACACACACACACACACACACACACACACACACACACACACACACACACACACACACACACACACACTCAGCACAGGCCCAGGACAGGGAGGCAGTGGAAGAGTAACAACCCCCTCTGCTGTCAGAGCACACAACACACTGGCTCTCTGGGAGCAGAGGAAGAAAGAGGGACAGAGAGAGAGGGAGAGGAGGAGGAGGAATAGAGAGAGCAGGGGAGGGGGAGATGGGGAGGGGGTTAAGGGGGGGGTGATAAGGGGGGCTCTAGAGACAGCGTATGGCCCCGGAGCGGGAGGCCGAGCTTGGATAAGATCACAATGATGCTCGGTGATGGCTCCGTGCGGGTACGTACTAGGCTCCGTGATGCAATCAGAGCGTGTCTGATTGCCACCTGTTCCCTGCCCTCCCCGGGGGTCCTTGGTGGGCCCTCACGGGCCCCGGGGCCCCCTTTTTTATCGGGCAGCCTGAGGTCTGCCCACTGTAATACCCACTCGTCCTGTGATAGCCATCGGGCTGCTCCCTCTCAGCCTCTTCTCTGGCCTTTATTAAGCCCCCTTTGCCAACACTCCTGCAGAGGCGGAGGACAGAGAGCGAGAGAGAGAAAGAGATACATAGAAGGAGGGAGGGAGAGACGAAGAGAGAGAGAGAGACAGAGACAGAGACTTAGGAGGGAGAGACGGATAGAGAGAGGAGGGGGGATATATGGCAGCCATAGATACAGATTCACAGGCACAGTGGGAGGATTAGCTTAGTTCCTCTGGTTGGTGACAGCGCCTGATAACGCTGAGAGGTCTAATAGGGTCCGGCTGCTGCGCCAGACCAGACAGAGCACAAGGTGTCAATCCATCACAGCAGAGTCCCTCAGGACGCAGAACACATTCCACTCTCCCTGTCCAGTGATCTATCTATCATACAGATACACACACACACACACACACACACACAGTTTGCGATAGTGTGAGTGAGAGCTCTAGCTAAACATTCCAGGACTTGATACTGAATCATTTAGAGAGTGAAACGTTTGTTGAGCACTGATTAAACAACATTGGCCCCTTAAAAAGAAAATGTTTCGCTTTTGACAACTCATTTGAATTCCAGGAGCACACCTCCTTTCGCTTGAAGCGTCAGCCTAAGGAAGACACAGCACAGGAGCTAGCCGATGCTAGCTCAACACATCTCTACCAGAGCCAGGAAATTAGTTTTGTTTATGTTTTGCCTGACAAGAGATATGGACGTGCGCGAGAGAGAGATTTCATCAGAGGTGTGTGATGTGATGTGAGGTGGCTGAGTGGGGTAAGGCTGGCTGGGTACCGGAGGCCGGCTGGTGGCTGTAAATCACAGGGCATTGTTCTGAGGGATGTCTACCCGCCGCTGGCGTGCTTATTATCCCCCTGCTCAAGCACCCTGACCCGCTGGCTGTATTTCTGAGGCTCAGCGGCCCCTGACACACTCCGTCTGCGGAAAGAGAATGCACACACACATGTGTGTGTGTGTGGGGGGGGGGGGGAGTAAATGTGTGTGTTTATGTGACTGTGTTTTTGCTCTAAACAGATGTTCAGAGATTACAGAGCTGTTGAGGAAGGTGTGTATCTTGCAGAAAAGTGTGTGTGTGTATGTGCACTGAGCAGATACCTTGTCAAAAGAGTGTATTTTGGTTATGGTGCTCGTGTGTGTGTATGTGAGAGCGAGAGAGTGTATGTGTGTGTGTGTGTGTTTGAGGGTATTAATGAAAGTATTTGCATGAGTAGGGAATCCAGGCATTAAGACTGAGATGTATCCCCCTGCCCAGCCCAGCCCAGCCCAGCCCAGCCCAGCCCATCTCCCCTCCAGTGCAGACAGGTGCCATGTTAGCAGCTGGCCCTGCCCTGCCCCCTCAGGCCCTCAGAGAGAGCAGAGACTGAGCTAGAGAGGAGAGGAGAGGAGGGGAGGGGAGGCTTAGGCTCTAAATGGTTTGTGCGATGGAGGTGTTAGCTGGTGTCAGCTCGCTGCAGGAACTGACAGATGAGCAGAGGCTAGGAACAGGAAATCCCCAGCCCCCATGCCCAGAGGGAGTCTGGACAGAGGGAGCAGAGAGAGAGGAAGAGACAGATATACGTAAGTGTGTGTGTGTGTGTGTGTGGGGTCCAGGCAGACATGACTGCAGTACAGCAGCACACACAGGAGATTTTCCAGTGACGAATCAATCATCATGGCTCTCTCTCCCTTCCTCTCACTCTGGCCCCCTGTAATTCCAACGAGTGGGTGAGAAGACAGATCGTCTTTAACTCAGCACCCTACTTTCGCTGACTTTGAGTCCTAAAACACAAGCCCTACACACACACGCGCACACACACACACACAAACACCACAGTGGCGTGACAGAAGGCCAAACCAGGGGAATAGCTCTTTTGGCTCTTTCTGGGCTTGGCTAATGGCGTATGAGGCTCTGTCAGCCACAGAGCTGCAGCCTGCTGGAAAAACCTATAACACTTTTACTTTTCCTCTATAACCTGTGACTCCAATGGTCAATCCAAATTTTCCGTCACCGCTGAAACACACACACACACACACACACACACACACACACACACACACACGCACACACACACACACACACACACAGAGTTCTCTCTCCAATATTACAGTGAAGGGTGTGGAGCTCGTATTGATCTGCAGCAGTGCGGCCAGGGCCAGCGGGTTAACACGTGTAAAGAGAAGACCCGTTTCGGGGAGAGGTTAAGCATTGCTCGCTCTCGCCGAAGTCTGCGGGGAGTGCCTTCCCTGCATGCCGAGCGGCGGGTCAAGAGGCAGGCCATTTGGATTGGTCGGCGGCACTAGATTTGATTGATCGGCGAGAGCAGCAGCACTTTCTCTTGTAACTTTAAAATCATTAAGCCTTTACAGTCTCATGCAGATTTGATGGCCTCTTCCTCAAGGATTTCTCCTCTATTTCTTTCTCGCTTTTTTTTTTTTTGAAATCTAAATTGAGGGGTTCATTTCTTGGACACCACTGAATCATTTATGAGTTGCATTACTATAATTCCCAACAGGACAAAACGTTACAAAACAGCTGACAGACATTTAAAATTAGTCTAAAATTCAAAAAAGCAATTATATTGTCTTTGACGTGTTCAGCTCTAGTCTACTTTTCATATTGTGTGTGTGTGTGTGTGTGTGAGAAGAGTACGTGTGTGCGTGTGTGAGTTCTTGTGTCATGGACGCTGTGTAATGGTCCTGGCGCGGTGACAGGTGAGATGTTAATACAGGGAGAGGAGAGGGGCGGATGACAGCGGTGGTCGCCGTGGTGACAGTTGTGTGTGTGTGTGGAGGCCCCCGTTCTCTCTCTCTCTCTCTCTCCCGCCGTCTGAATTCTATTAACTCCAGCGGGCGCTGGGTGTTGTCATTAGTGCTAATTAGTTAAAACATCAGAGCATAAACAGTAAATTGGCTTCGGTAATGAATTCCCCCTCTCAAGCATATGAGAGCAGAGGAGGGAGTTGGAGGGAGGAAGAGAGAGAAAGAGAGAAAGGGAGACAGACATACACACAAACACACACACAAATACTGGAGAAAAGGGCATAAAGAGACTGAAGATGTAAAAGACCTTGTGGGGGGGGGGGGGGGGGGGGATGTGTCTGATCAGTTGTGATGAGTGTTACGATGAGAAGGACTTTGTGTTTGCATTAGCGTTCTCTCCCCTCCCTTGCTGATGGACAGGCTGAGATGGAAGCCCATTAGCTGGCCCCCGTGCTTAACCACAGGCAGGGAGCGGGCACTCTGTCAGGACACGTGTCTGGAGCATCACGCTCTGTCACTCACTGCACACCACATCACACCACACGCAGTTCACTCGCATCAGTGAGAGAGAGAGAGCAGGAAAATCACATCAAAACAATGAAGTAATGCAGTATTTAACTCTGCCTGTGCTATTTTCATTCGTGGTTGTGTAATTGGGTTAAAAACTTAGGGTTGTGTAATTCTGAACCAGTAAGATTCAGATATTTTTTTTTTTATGTTGTTTCAAATATGTTTTATGTTGTAAGCACAGACATCTCACTGTCACAGGTACTGCATGAAATGGGGTGTGGTGGCTTTACAGTGTCACTAGGGAAGGTCTCGCTTAACAGTGTCACTAGGGAAGGTCTCGCTTTGTCCTGGAGCTCAGGTGACAACTGAGGTGAATGCAGGTGTTCTTCAGGGAAAGAAGGCATGACTTTAGTCCTCCACCTCCTCCATCCCTCTCCACCGCTGCTGTCTCCTGGCCTGAGCTGGCAGGGCAAGCAGGAGAGCCTCTGGGTGGCCAGCCGAGGGCCTTTGACTCCCTCTCAGCCAGCGAAGCAGTTCCCTGATTGATAGATGGCTCCAGTGAGAGGCCATCGCCCCACACTTCCCTGCCCCTTTAGAGCGCACGCCCCTCTGGAAGGCAACCTGACTCTAACCCCCTCTCCACCTCCACTCCACCCACTCTCTGGCTGTTCACCTGCCTAGGTCCAGTCAAAAAGCTCAACGCGGGCTTTCAGGCATGGCTGGTCTCTTTGAGTGTGCTGTGGTGCAGCGTGACACCTCCTCCATCCATGCCTGAGTGGAGATGCCCTCACTCCAGGTCCCTCCCCAGGCAGAGGCAGACATCCGCCGCGGCTGGGCGGTAACGGCACAAAACCCCCCAGGGATGGCGGTGGATGCTGTGGGATGAGCAGGGGGGAGGGGGGGCCACTGTCTCTGTGTTTACCCCCCCCCCCCCCCCCCCTTCTTCCACCTCCTCCTTTTCAGAGCTCCAATGGAGAGGAGAGAAAGATGGAGGGAGGGAGAGATAGAGGGATAGATAGATAGATGGCTACAGAGAGCGAGAGAGAGAGAGAGAGAGCTCAGGCAAGCTGGCAGATCTAACCCAGCAGTGTCACCCTCATTTCCTGGGTCAGTGCCTGGGTAATGGTCTATTAATTTGCTCCATTCTCCCCTGTGAGGCAAAACTCAATCTCCGGGCCTGCTGCACTGCTAGACTGGCGACAAGGTGATTGATTGAATAAACAGCTGTCACTACCACCAGCGCCCACACACCCACCAGCATCACACCACACTCGACATAGTAACCCCCCCATACACACACACACACACACACACACACACACACACACACACACGCTTATAAACAACGCCCATCTTCTTCACCCCACTGCTGGCCAAGCAAACACTCTCCAGGAAAAAATGCATTACAAAACATTCAGTTACCCCCCCCCCCCCCCCACACACACACACAAACACACACACACACACACACGCACATAAGGATAAAACAGTCAGATGGCACACCAAAGCAAATGCAAATATTGATTGGCTTTATCATGAAAACAAGTCGCCCCAATGTCATTTTGATCAAATATGTTTTGACTAAAAAATGACTATACTGTAATTAACTGCGTTCAGCAGATGCATCTCCATCCCTGAGAGGGTCATTTGTATGGTCAGCATTTGTGTGTCCCATCTCCCATGTCTAAAGCCCTCCCACCCTACCCCCTGCAGAATCTCTCTCACACACAGCGCTCTTCTCACTTTTTTCATAAAAATGTAAAAGCACTTAAGCCGTCATCTTGAACCTCACACTCCGCCCTGCAAATCCAGGATTCATGACCAGGAGATGCAGCCAAGGCATCCCAGCGCTCTCTCTCTGTCTTTCTCTCTCCTCCCCTCTGCTTCCCTCTCCCCCTCTCCTCCCTCCAGGGGGACTGGGGGTGGGGTGGGGTGGGAGATTGCATTCTCCTCTTTAGCCCTGACAGAGGAGGACCGCGGCAAAAGTGCCGGCGTGATCGGCTTTGAGCAGGGCGTGTGAGACCGCCGTTTAAAAGCACAATGCATCACTGTCAGCCGCCAGCAGCAACCCCCCCCCCCCCCCCCCACCCCTCCCCACCCTGCGCCACACGTCTCCACGGCGATGGAGCCCATGCTCACACTGACGCACGCGCGCGTGTGTGTGTGTGTGTGTGTGTGCACACGGTGCCAAACTGAAGATGACCCCCGTTCCATTTCATCAGACGTCCTCTCAAATGAACACAGACGCTCCATTCCCCCTCCACTCCTCCTCTCCCTTTCCCCCTCTCCATCGCCCCACCACGGCAATCAGCCCAGTAACTGTCCAGCCGGCTTAAATCACCTACCGCTCACTAAGAATAAACCAAATCCACACACACACACACACACACACACACACACACACACACACACACACACACACACACACACACACACACACAAAGAGATGCCACCTTCTCTCTCCGGCAGGCGTGCGCATACACATACAAAACCCATAGTGATATCCCATCATCCCCTTTAATTCCCCCCACCTTTTGCATTTAAGGCACATATTTTCCATTATGGAAATGACTGGCGGGGACTCACCTTGCATTGATTTAGGGTGCTGAGGGGCCCAAAATGAAGGCTGACAAGCACCGGTGGATTTATTTGATTGTGCATCCAAGGCGGTGTCATTCTAACTGGAGGGTGTGTGTGTGTGTGTGTGTGTGTGTGTTTGTGTGTGTGTGTGTGTGTGTGTGTGTGTGTGTGTGAGGGGGGTGCTGAGGACAGAAGCAATGTGCAGCGGGGGTGTACAGCCCCAGGCAGCCAGGGATGGGTAAAAAGGAAGAGGTGGTTTGAAGGAGGAGGGGAAAAAAAATGCCTGTGAATCAAATCAAATTCCCCTTATCGCACATTATTTGAAGACGTTATCAGGCAGGCTAATGCGGTTACACATTCAGTTTGGGCTGAGAGATTTCACTGTTTACTGATGTTGGCGTGTTTAAGGGGCAGGCGAGGAGAGGGAGGGAAAAAAATAGAAAAACAAAAAGGGAGGCAGAGAAGAGAAGCGAGGGAGGCAGAGGGAGAGAGAGAGAGAGAGGGAGAGAGAGAGAGAGAGAGAGAGAGAGAGGGAGAGAGAAGAGAGAGAGAGAGAGCCGGCAGAAGCGCGCGGCAGACAGAAGCACTTGATGCATGTCGGGAAACTCATTGAGAGCTCTCCAGCATGAAAAACAAGAAAGGAAACGCAACAAGCTTGACAGGGAGAACACCTCTGTCAAGGACACAGACAGGTGCCGGCTGTGCAAGCTCTACCCTGCTTTTAACTGACGCACACACTACATGCCCTGCAAGCACAGAGAATAGAAGTCAAACCGCAGGCAATCCTGATAATATGGAGATCTCTAATTCTGCTTTGTGCGCTGGCGACCGAAAGACAAAAGACATTTATTGTGGAGGAAGTGGGTCTGTAATTGGGGTTGATTGATCCAAGGTAGGGCTGCACCTGAAGGGGGAAACGGGAGGAAGAAAGGGAGTGAATGAATATTTGAAGGAAAAAAGAATGTGCAGTAATTTGTCTCAGCACCTCTGCTGGATATTATTAGAGAAGTTGGTAAAGTGCCATTAGGGGGCTACTTTGTTCTTTCATCACAGATTATTAACTAGAGAAGTCAGTGTTCTCAGCCAAAGAGCCCCAGACTGTTACCTTCACATCACAACTTGGGTTCTGAGATGCTGGAGCTCTTAAGGATAGAGACAATAAAACTATTGAAAATCAAGGCTTTCACGGAAAGCTAAATGAAAAAAAAAAGAAACCCTGACATAACATATCACATATGCTTGTTGGCGTAATGTAAACAGGATAATACAATACATGTGTGAGTACACACTGGTAAATTGGTTAAGTACAGGAGGGTAGCAGGCAGGCAGGCGGCAGTAGGAGAGAGTTGTCTTGGGGTGAGGGGGTGAGAGGGGTGGGGTATGGTTTACTGGAGGCAGCCGTGGAGGGTCAGGAGCTCCCAGGCAAACTCAGCAGGCAGTCCACCACTGTGCCCACTGACACACACACTCACACACACACACACACACACACACACACGCACGCACACACACACACACACACACACACACACACACACACACAAACACACACACACACACACACACACACACACACACACACACACACACACGAACACACACACACACACACACCAACAACTTACATCACTTCATATTTTCAACACAGCTCTATAAAAAGACTCTGTTGTGGACTTCTGAGGGCTTTGGTAGAGGCTTTGTTCTCTGGCCAGTGACATAGGAGAGCTGAGCCGCACTGAATAAAGGCTCAATGCAGCACTGCATCTGAACAGACTTGCAGTCACACACACACACACACACACACACACACGCACACACACACACGTATGTTCACATGATACACACAGAACACGTGTGTGTACGTTTCCTCAAGAACCCTCAAGAACAACGGCGCTACAGATGTAGCAACCCTCACTCATGAAACACACATGTACCCGCCCTCGCAGACTCCCTCTCTCCTCCTCTCCTCTCCTCTTCCTCACTGCCTCTCATTAACTCTCAATCATTAGCATCACATGTGCACATCAAACCAAATGAGCACCAGCCACACTGCAAATGATCCACACGACCTTATAACAACCTTTACCTCTTCTACTGGATGACATTTTTATATCAAATAATAGCAGAAAAAAATAACACCGCAACTATGATATATCTTCATGTGTGAGCATTTTATGATAGTGACACTGATATGTAAGTGTATAGGTTTTTTCGTAATGCCTTTGGAGGCGGTTAAATGAATAGGCCCATGCTGTTTGAGTTATGCTGTGCGCGCCTAAATGAGAGGGGCTACAGACAGCTTACAGCCCCAGCTGGAGCGGCCGGTGGCAGGCTGCCAGCTAGTGGGGGAGCGCCACAGCTTCTGTGGAGAGGAGGAAAGAAAAAAAAAAAAAAAAAAAAACGTGGCAGCTCGTAAAACAACATGTAAGGAGCGTCGAAGCACGGTGTGGAGCAGCGAACGCTCGAACCCTTGCGGACGGAGAACGGCACAGCGCCAGCCCCCTTGCTTGCTCGGTTGCGTTATCAAACAAGAGAGAAGCCTCTATCTCTCTCTCTCTCTTTCTGTCTTTCTTTCTCACTCCCTTTTCTCTCTCTTCCGCTCCCTTCCCCTCTGTCACTCTGTCTCTCTCTCTCTCTTCCTCCCTGCACACTGCCCATCCCGTGTGTGAGTTGGGTGTCGCTCATCCAGCGCTTAGACTCCTCAGGCTCTAATTGTCCTATCAGCGAGGTTAGAGAAAGGTTGCCGCCGAGGGAGAATGCCTTTTAAATAATGAAAGCATGGCACACGCCCTGAAGGAGCCGGGTGGGGTGTGTGTGTGTGTGTGTGTGTGTGGGTGGGTGGGTGGGTGTGTGGATAGGGTGGGGGGTGGGGGGGGCATACACACTGTACCTGTGGCTCTCATTAGCACAGCGATCAGGGAAGGAGGGAGGAGGAAGTGTGTAAGTGGCATGCCCTGATAAAGGTGCGCACGGCAGAGATGAAAGAGAGCGATAAAAAGAGCGGATAGGCGTGAGGGAGAGAGAGAGAGAGAGACAGAGAGAGAGAGAGAGAGAGAAATAGAGTTTATGTGAGGCAGGAGAAAGAGAGATAGATAGATTGTGAGAGAGAGAGAGAGAGATAGAGGGTGAGAGAGAGAGAGAGAGAGAGAGAGATGAGATGATCCATCTTGGCGCATTAGAAGAGATCAGGCCTGTACTCAATCAGGCCTGTCAGAGCCACGCGCTGCTCTCCTCCTCTCTTCCCTCCACTCCCCTCCTCCTCCTCCCCCCCCCTCCTCCACCCTCCCTCTCCTCCTCTGTGCCGCGTGGCATTTGGGTGAAGAATCTCAGCACTAAAAAGTTCTGTCAGTCCTATTTCCTTGTTATTGCCCCCCTCCTGCGCGGCCTGGTCCCGGCGGTGCCGCAGATTAAACGGAGTCCCCGCCGCCCGGCGCTCCGGGGTCCGCCAGTGGGGGGCGTCCCACATTAATCATCTTTAACGCGCTGACAAGCGCCGGCACACGTAACCCTCCTCCAGCCCCGGGATTTATCTCTCCGTCTCCCTCCAGCCATCACTCACTGCCTTAGAGACAGAGGGGAGAAAAGAGAGAGAAAACAGGGGAAACGGTGAGAGAAGGAAACAGAGAATGCATTTGTGTGTGTTTTTAGTGAGATAGAAAGTGCGTCAGGAAAAAGAGGAGACCATTGGAGAGAGAGAGAGACAAAGAGAGAGAGAGAGAGAGAGAGAGATTGAGAGGGAAAAAAAAAAAAAGGAAAACGAGTTGCCAATTGTGAAGGAGGGTGGGCCGACACAGAAAGCGTACAGAATGCGATGGGATTGCTCCGAGTAATGAATTGGAAAGCAGTAAAGCCTGTAACAGTCGGTTGTACTGGACAGCATTGGTTTAACACTGTCTCTCAGTAATGACCAGAGCCTGTAGTTGTGGGTGTAAACGACTCGTCAATGTCTACTCTTTCTTAAGCACAGCATGCAGATTCTTTATGCTACATGAGCTTGTAGAATCACACTACCTCTACCAGTGACAGATATTCTAGTATATATTTCCTCTAAAGGGAATGAAGAAGACGTTACTTTGAAGCCACACATGATGGCACATCTCACCAGCATACTCACACACTTCCCTATACACAACCATACAAACACACATACGGTACAGTGACACAACTAACTGGCACAAGGAAGTTGTTCCCTTTGTGCTGTGCTGTGCTATGCTGTGAAATGCTGTGCTGTGCTGTGCTGTTGACATTTCATCTGGGTGGGTGTTGATGGATGGGTGAGTCAGCTTGTAGCAGGTAGCCTGACTGCTGTCTGTCTCTGCTGTCTAGCACAGCGTGCCAGCACCCAGCTGTCAGCTCATACACACACACACACACACACACTTTGCAGCCAACCTGGAGACACACTTCTCAGCAAATCACAGACACTCCCACTCCCACACATACACAGAACATTAATGCATCCATACACACACACACACACACACACACACACGCAAACACACACACACACACACACACACAAATGACCACCTTTCACATAAACAGTCATGGTACCGGGAACAATAATGGTACTCAAAAAGAGTTTCTTAGAGTCAGTCTCAGAATATCCTATTCATATGTATATTTTGTGAAAGTGTGTGTGTGTGTGTGTGTGTGTGTGTGTGTGTGTGTGTGTGTGTCTCTATGTGTGTGCAGTGCCCCCTGTGTAAGGACGGTGAGTGTGCCTATTGAATCCAGCTCCTTAATTCATCCGTACACAATCAATGGCTTTAGTAATGGAGTCCTGATGGCTTTGTAGAGCGCCTGTCTGTCCCTTAACCACCTCCCTGTCCTAGCTGTCACCCTGACCACACACACAAGCACAGACACACACAAACACACACACACTCTCTCCACCTCACTCTCTTTTTCTCTCTAACACCCACATTAACACACACACACACACACACACACACACACACACACACACACACACACACACACACACACACACAGACACACTCACACACACACACACACTACACACACACTACATTAAGTTTCACCTCAGGGCTTGGGCCTCGTTACAGATTTATGCGGCGTGTTATGAGTGGCTGGTGTGATGTTAAGCATACGCCGGGACAGGAAAGCCCTGGCTCCGAAACATTGTTCCCCTGACCGAGGGGTTCTGTTCAGATCAATGTCCAATATCTGCTCTGCTGCTGACGCCTGAGGAAGCGCTTTTTGCTCATCATACATCAGACACAAACTCATGACAGCATGGCTGAATGGTTTTTTTCAAGGGGATATCTCAATCTCACCATAAACATGCATAGGTATAATGGACACTTGTCAGAACAATTATCCCTGACCACAGGAGATAGCTGGGTTTTGGTGTTCCTCTGACGTGATGTAACCCCCCACCCCCACCCCCACCCCCACCCCGAGGAATTGAAAGAAGCTTTATCAGCGGCAGAATGGGATTGGATCTCTCTTTGTTTACTCTTGCGGATGGTGATTGCTTTGGCACGACTCAAATTATCTTGTCAGGGCAATAAAGCTGACCGCTGCTGAGCAGAGTGGGTGACAGAGAGAGAGAGAGAGAGAGAGAGAGAGAGAGAGAGAGAGAGGGATACAAAGACCACTGGAGATTAAAGAGATGGATGGAGGGAAATGACACGGAAGAAAAAAGGGAGTGGAAGAAAAGAGAGGCCGGAGATACAGAGAAGCAAGAGCGAAGATCAGAAAAAAAAGAAGAATAGAAAAAAAGGCAGAAAGAGAGAGAGCAGTAGATTGAGGAAGGTAAGAGCACGGAAAACAAATAGAAAGGGTGGGAGAGAAAATTAGAAATAGATGTGCTGGGGTGCAGCAGGAGAGAGAGAGAGATAGATAGCGAGAGTGAGAGATAGAGATGGAGAGGGAGGGAGAGATAGATAGCGAGAGAGAGATGGAGAGAGAGGGGAGGCGAGTCGAGGTGAGAGAGAATCCAAGACACGCAGAATTGTAATCGATTACCTATTTTTCAAAGTCACTTAAAGTGTCCAGAGTGTGGGGCGCTTAAGTAGTAATGCCGGGGGAATGGGAGTTGAGTATGCAGCAGCACGCCTGACTGGAGGCCAGTGTGTGTGTGTGTGTGTGTGTGTGTGTGTGTGTGTGTGTGTGTGTGTGTGTGTGTGTGTGTGTGTGTGTGTGTGTGTGAGTGTGCACTTTTATGTGTGTGTGAATGCATGCATGTGTGTGTGTGTGTGTGTGTGTGATAAGAGAAAAAGAATGAGAAGGGGGGGGGGAGACAGAGAGAGAAAGGAGGGAGCATACAGAGAAGGCTGGGGTAGGTGTGGGAGGCCGAGGGTGGGGATTGTCTGGGGAGCGGTGGCGTTTCTCCCACTGACCCCCGCCAGCTCCTCACTGATGAATCTGTGTTGTGGCAGGGGAGGCTTCTGACAGGCCAATATGTGTGCCGCAGCGCTGTGTGCTCCCCTGTGTGTGTGTGTGTGTGTGTGTGTGTGTGTTTGGGGCGAGACAGGCACAGAAAATCCATCACCTGCTCACTGCTAAACACACATACACACACACACACACACACATTCAGTGCTCATAAGCAGAAAGTACAAGCTTTTTTGTTTACATACACAAGCGGATACTACACTCGAGCGATTGTGACATACCATTTTTAGATCGTTAAGCACACAACGTGTCAGAGCTGAGAGCTTTCAGTGGCGGCTAACTGAGATGTTTCTTCTTTACACCTGTGCAGATTACACTCTGCAGACAGCTAACCTAGCCCTCATGGGCCGAGCACTGTTACTCAACACAGACAGTGAGGTAATGGGACGAATATTAGCGTGAAAACATCCAGTCATTATCTTCACAATAGTAATAACGAGGGAGACAGGGCAGACAAGGACATGAGAGAGTTCCTGTCTGTCTGCGTAGCTGCATGGGCAAATGTGTGTGTGTGTGTGTGTGTGTGTGTGTGTGTGTGTGTGTGTGTGTGTGTGTGGGTGTACATGCGTGCGTGCGTGCGAGTGGAGATGCGGCATGAACGCCCACCATGCTAGCCGGCTCTGTCGCCGTCCATCCAGGATATCCTGTTTGGAGGCCGGCCTATTGTCCCTGTGGCTAATTATAGCCCTCTGATTGGTTGGCTCAGTTGGGTCTGGGCGCAGCGGCGAACGGCGCAGGGGCGGCAAAGGAAGTGTGTCTGAGTCACCGTCTGTGCGTTTGTTTTCATCTTCACACAGAGATGCTTTAAGAGCAGTCTGCTTTTCCCCCTACGCACACACACACACACACACACACACACACACACACACACACACACATAAACATACACACACACACATAAACATAAACACACAGCAGCATATATACACATCCAAGGCCATGTGCGCTCGCCCACCCACACCCTCATCCCCATAAACAGACAGGGCAAAACACACACCTGTCCATGTAAAACTGTAGCTACTGTTTACTCGTGGCTCTAAAAACAATTGAACTGGCGGGACATTTTGGCAGGTGACGGACAGGACTTGACGAAGAGTGTTTGTGTGCGTGCCTGCAGCCACGCATGCACACTTATGTTGTGTGTGTGTGTGTGTCTGATTTTTTTTTGTCTTGTTTATCCGAGGGTGTGTTTTTGCAGCTAGAGCCAACTGGCAGGTTGCAAGTCTGGAGTTTGTTCTGGGACACAACCAGAGCTGCTTTCTGGGGATGGAGTCTGTCCTGCACATGAAGATCCACTTTCCCCTGATCTCACATTGGCCCTCTGCTATCTCTGTCAAAGGAACTGTACATGGCCTCCCTGTAGTAGCATCCCCAATGTACTGTAGCTGAGAAGGAAAAACTCTTATTATGCTGACAACAGATGATGATAAAGATGTTCTTTCTTCCTCCTCCTCTCTCTCTCTATCTCAGGTAAGAAGAAGGTGTCCATGTATGACAGCCAGGCTCCCATCTGCCCCATCTGCCAGGTGCTGCTGCGCCCTGGACAGCTGCAGGAACACATGGAGCAGGAGATGGAGAAGCTCATACACATCAGGTACACACACACACACACACACACACACACACACACACACACACACACACACACACACACACCTACTCTACAACTACATTGTACATTTTGCGGTTTAAAAGCAACCCTCCATGGAGAGTTCATCAAGTCTGTTCATCGAGTCTGTCTCTCGGTCACAACACTGCACTGACTGCGACACTGACTTCCAGTCCACAAGAGGCATTAACGCATATCATGTCCTTCAGTACCTCTCCCTGTCCACAAGAGGCAGTAACGCACATCATGTCCTTCAGTACCTCTCCCTGTCTCGTTTCTGGGAGTCTGTGTGTGAGTGTTCCCCATAAGCGGCTTGGTCACATACCTGGCGCTGGCCTAAAGCTGCAGTGGTACTCATGGGGATCCAGAGGCTTGTTGAGCTGGCAGGGTGGATCAGACGGGGACAAGCAGGAGGGGTAGGGTGCTCCTGCGTAAATCAGCCAGGGCTTTATCTATCTCAGGTTAAGTACCTTTAGTGGATATGGAGGATCCTCTGGCAGACAGACTGATCACCATCTCTCTCCTCTCCT
>NC_137923.1:6572327-6614827 GCF_963457725.1 Sprattus sprattus
CACAATGCACTTCAGTGTTTTCTCTTCCCTCCCTTTCTTTCCATCCCTCGCTGTCACACCTTTAGGAATGATGAGGAGAGAGTACAAGAGAGAGAGAGAGAGAGAGAGAGAGAGAGGGAGGGAGGAAAAAGAGCTTTAGAGAAGAAGAATTTGTAATGACTGTCATGATGAGGGTCTGCTCATGATAATAGGTCTCCTGAATCTAAACATGACGTTTAGAGTCAGTGTAGCCCTCCCTCAGGTCCTCTTCGCCCAGTGGGTGGGTTATACTTCCATGGCATTCTTACACATGTCTGAAACTACTTGTTTTCACTGGGGGTCAGACAATCCCCTCTGAAAAAGGAACGTCTCCTCCTCAACTATGTTCCCTCTTCCCTGGAAGTTGTTACCTGTGTCACAACAGGGATCTATAAGGTGGAGTCTCTCTCCTTCTTTCGGGAGCTCATATGTTTTATCTCCTTGCTTTGTTGCACCTTTCCAAACTGCATCCTGTGGTGTAACAAAGACTGACTGAAAAAGCCTTTTGCTGAGGGCTGCACGCGCGACAGAGAGCGCACCGAGAGCCTCCCGCTGCCACTCCTGCCCCCTCACCTACCCGTCTGGCCCTTTCATCTCTCCCTCTCTACCCCCACCCCCCTCCTCCTCTCTCTGCCTCCTCGCTGTCATCTTGACACACGGGGCCACCGCGCCGTGGTGTGCCTCGTGTTCTCCAGCACTGACAACACCTGCCTCCCCCTTACATGACAACAGCTCCTGTAGGGATGGCTGGTAATGAGAGAATGAATGAATAAAGAACTGAAGAAATTCACGTGTTTACAGATACAACAAAAAAAAAGCGCCACATCCTCCCCTGTGTGCAGGGTGACCTCCATAGTGGCATTGTACTACTCTATGGGCTTACCTCCATCCTCCTCAGCTGCGTGCTGATTGGCTAATGGCTGTTAACGGGAAGCATTATTCCCCCCGGACTTAAAGCGGGTGGCTGCACTCCGGCCTGTGTCGGGGGAGTGGATGGGCGCCATGACTGAGGCCAGCGAGATACATCGTGGCACACCGGCGGATTTATGGTGCTGGGGAGTGCGTTTATTATCTCACAAACAGCCCCCGCCGCCACCGATGGGGCAATTTATCCCCTCTCAAGGCCCAGCCCTGATTTGTGTTGTCTCTCTCTTTCTCTTTCTCTTTCTCTCACTCCCGTTCACACCCTCACTCACTCTCCATCCCTTCCACTCCCTTTCTCTATCTCTCCTCTCCGGGATGGTCAGATCAATCATGCTGACTGCTGGAGAGGGGGTGTGAACGGGGGGGGGGGGGGGGGGGCTATTACCTGACTTGAGGGGCGGGACTCACTGTTGAACCCACCCCTCACCTGTCATCCATTACCGGGCGTCTTTCTCTTCCTGTTTCCTCCACTGGTTTCTCAGACGTGTACAGTAGACTTTACATCCCCACAGAAACACAGATGGAACTCTCAGCTCCTGCTTTTCATCAAGTTTTCTTCCCGCCGCACGTCTGCACTGTGCTTGCGCCCCCCCCCCCTGCCAAACTGTGCTGGGGAATAAGGCCCCAGGGCAAATTTGATTCCTGCATGTTTGCCAGGTCCATTCTGTGTGTGTGTGTGTGTGTGTGTGTGTGTGTGGGGCAGCGAGTGCTGGACGCAGAGTGAACATGACAAGGGGGGCGCTCTTCCTGTCACTGCCAGCGCACTCATCATCACCAACACTCATGGAACACACGGCCCAGCAGCGTCCAGGCAATGATGGGGACACAGAGAGAGAGAGAGAGAGAGAGAGGGAGAGAGAGAGCGAGTGTGTGAGAGAGAGAGAGAGAGAGAGAGGGAGAGCTTCTGAGTTAGATAGATTGAGGAAAAGATGAAGCGAGATAGACAGATGGATAGAGAGCCATACAGGCAGAGAAGGAAAAAGTAACACTGAAAAAAAAAGCTTAAAGAGAAAGATTGCATTTATGCATATGTGTGTGTGTTTCTGTATGCCCAGCACGCACATACACACACACACACACACACACACACACACACACACACACACACACATACTGGCAGAAGGGAGGAGAAAGGGGAGTGAGGGATATGAATGTTTCCGAGAGAGATCTGATTTGATCTGTCTCTGCCTGTTGTTGGTAGGTGCTTTAGCGGGCTCGTTTAATATTTCCTGGCTCCTAATCAGTCATCGTCAATCCGCCATGTTGACGAGACTGTGATTCAATGTAGCCCGCCCTCCACTGGCCAGACCCAAGGGAGAGAGCACCCCCCCCCCCCCCCCCCCCCCCCACACACACACACACACACACACACACACACACACACACACACACACCATCATGCTTCTCCTCCTTCTCTGGCTCTCCTCTCTTCTCTGCCTCTTTAATACAATGTTTACAAGCCGGCGTATTGTCCTCAACATATTTCAAAGTCCTAAGTGCCCAAGGCGTTTCACTGACAAATCAAATAACGGCAAAATCATTTATTTCCCTCTGCTGTTTGCTAAACTGCAGGGGAGATGGGTGGAGGCAGAAAGGGAGAGAGAGAGAGAGAGAAAGAGAAAGAGAAAGGGGACGAGACAGAGTGCATTCATGAGAATGATTGCTTCAATAAAAAAATTATATCCCAAATCTGCTTAGCAGTCGTACTTTTGGACAGTAATTGTTTCAAATACAGCATGGCCTGGGGGTGCCTGGATTGAGTGGCATAAGGGAGGAAGGGAGGGAGGGAGGGAGGAGAGGGGGGGGTCATTGCATGTCCACACGATTAAAAACTGTGCTGCTTTGTTAGCTTGTCGCTCCACTGCGCTCAGTCAGATGTCGCCCAAATTCCAGACAGCGGCTGAATGTCGTTGAGGAAAAAACGTGTCTGAAGCAGAACAAAGAAACGCAATGAACGGGAAGAGAGCGAGAGAGTGACAATGACTGCAGGAGAGGAGTCAGTGACAGAAAGAGAAAGAGAGAGAGAGAGCAAGAGATAAAGAGGGAGAGACGTCTTGTAATGGCAAACTTCAAACACCAAGTCCTTCATGCTCAGCTGAAACGCTCACACTGAAACCCTCGGTGACATGCAGGTCAGAATAACGAACACCTCAGCCCCACACATCCACTAACCTCTCAGCTCCCATTCTAACCCTTCCTTTGTTTATTCTTCCCCCTTTCAGTAAGAACCTGCCACACAAGGACAACGCCACACCGGGCACGCCCAAGGTAAGCCAACCATCCTTCCGCCATTTTGGAGCCAGCAAACTGAATCGACGTTTCAGTTAAGCTTAATGGGAAAGAGAAGGGGTTTTGTCTCATTAGGAGAGGAAGGAAGCAGACTTTAACTTGACTGACACAAGAGTGGCTGAATTAAAAACGTGCTCAAGCGGTACTTTATTTCCTTCCGTAACTCACTTTGCTGAAAAACGACACGATGAAACGCTTCCTGTCGAGTCCATTTCATGGCGGTGGCCGGGGGGGAAGCTATGCAGTGCCCACTGTGTGGGGTTTCATTTTCTGGCCCAATCTAATTAGCCAGGAGCAGCAGATACACTGGCCCTCCTGCCACTAACACCCAGCGTCACTGACCAGGGCCAGCTCTCAGTCTCTGGCTTCCTCGCAGTGAGAGTCATAGCTCAAAACCTTTAGGGGGTCTCCACATAATTGTACCTGCAACCGTATCAAAACTGAAGGAGAGTTGAATCTTATCTTCAATCTGTAAGGTTCTGTCAAGGATCAAAACATTAGAGCTCAATATCTTAAAAAAGTGTTGAGAGTTGTCAGATAGACTCATATCAGTCCAAGCTCTTGATTTGTGGTTTGACATTTACCTGAACTATCTGATTTTAGATATTTATCTTTTATATTCCCCAGGTGAGCTGTAGCTTTAATACAGAGCAGTGCTGTGGGCAATGCAGCTATCGCTCAACCTGCACGTTAGGGTAATGATTCACTCACGAGAAAGTGCGCAGAGGGCATGTGGAAAGAAAGCTTGCTTTTGAGCTGGCACAACACCAAGCATGTAGACAGCGTTGGCACAGAGGAGGGAGATTGATGCCGAAAGTGTGACTCACTGATGGCATGTGCCCATTTTAGGGGCTCAGGATTCCGTGAGTGATTCTTTTTTGTCTCGCTCTAAATGGCACCCCCTTAAAATTCTGTGCGCTCTTCTGTATCTCCCCCCCTGGCTCCACTGTCTTCCCAGATGTCATGCTTCAGGTTAACGTGACAGCGTTAGAAAAGCTGAACACAGTGAGGTGAGCTCTCTACAGAACTGGTAATTTTTGGGAAGAGGCCTCCTCAACTCCACACATTATTCCATGCATGTGGAGAAGGACAGTGCATGTTATTAAAGCAAGACCTCTATCTCATCTGGGAAAACAGTAAGTATTCAGCCAAGCAGCTAGGGGTGGGGAGAGAGACACAAGACAAAGAGAGACACACTCAAAGATAGGAAGAGGGGGAGAGAGAGAGAGAGAGAGAGGGAGATACGCCTAGGTGAGGAAGCCAGCCATCTCAGACGTGACTGAGCATTCTGCCGCCGCCGTTTAGTATTCCGGCAGAAGGTGTGGATAATGAAGAGTTGTCGGGATCACAGCGCGCCCCTGCCGCCACAGTGCTCTACGCGCTGGCACTCGCATCTAGTCCGCCGCGCCGGTTCTAATGGGGATTAACCCCGCCCGCCCCCAGCCTGTTAGAAACGCCGTCTCCTCCGCCTATTGCCATGGCGACTCCATGCCAGCCCGTATGACTCTTAATCCCCCGGGGTCAAAGGGGAGCAGGTGCCCGCACCAGCATCTCCACGCCAGCCACGGCTCTCGCACTCGCGCTGAGCTGAGCTGGCATGGAAAGGCAGTCATCACGCTCCGTGATTTAGAGAAGCTCTGTGTCACAACTACTGGAATTAAGAGTTTCACAGTTCGACTGCAATGATTCTGTGGTTGATGTGTGTGTGTGCGTACTACTAGGTTTCTAACGTCACACACACACACACACACACGCACACACACACACATACACACACACACACACACACGCACACACACACACACACACACACACACACACACACACACACACACACACACACACACACAGACACAGACACACAAACGGTAGGCCGAAGCCACCACCAGAGGCCTGAGTAACCACAACGGACATAAAAAAGTTATTACAATACGCTATATATCATCCCATTTAATGGGCCAACAAGACATAAAACAGCTTGATTCCTCAAGCAATTTCATTCTCTAAACAGACTTGGCAACACAGACAGATACAAAAGACACACACACACACACACACACACACACAGCACAGTAGTCCCAAAGCACCAAAACACTGCGGGCACACAAATAAATAGTTCTCTGACCTTGCAATTCAAAAGCATAAGAAGCCATGCATAATGTCTAATTTACTGTCCCTGCTGAGAGGGTCTGCCATTTTTCACATATTAATATTAGATTACAGTTGTCAGCCACTGCAGCCCCTGCCCCTTCTCTCTCTTTGATTAATTGGAGCAGATTGTAAATACAAATATTTTATAGCAGCCTCATAAAAAGCTGGACGGAGATCAAGACTCCCAGTAAAGTAAGCAGTATTTCCCCCCTTCCCCCTCCTTCCCTAATTCATTTGGGAAATTAAGTCAATTACGTCTTCCCAGGGAGAGACCCATAATGTCCTTTGAGGCACACAGTCAGGTTTATGGATGACCAGCGTCTCTTGTTATGCTGCCTGCTGTCCTTTCCCCCCTGCTAAACTTTGACACTGGTCCCCCTCACTCATACACACTGCTCATAACTACTCTAACCTTGATGCTTATGTCGCGTCAGCCATAAGATCAGACACGATCTATAACATCACGTACGGGCTGAGGTTGTGATAATGATTCACTGTCAACTCTCTGGATCTAAGTATTGACCATAGCATACTCCTGAGCTTCTAGCCTATCCTTTTCACATAACTCTATTTCTGGTTTTGTGTTGAAAGCAGTGAAAGTGTTGAAGAGAATGCGTAATAATTGAATTAAGTTTAGTCCATATCTAAGTTACGTTTGGTGCTTACTTGCTTCTTCACCTTTTTTCTCTTCACAGTCACTCCTACTGTCCGTGCACATCAAACGCGAGGGCGAGTCTCCCGTCGTTTCCCCACTCTCGTCCGACGACGCTCACCACTCCGACAGATACCAGGTAGGATGGGAGGACAGGGCCAGAGAAAGAACCGCTGGTAGAGATGGACTTAAGGACATATGCGAAACAGAGTACAAATTATTAAGACAGATAAACTAACACATTAAGATACCAAGATTATATAGGTGTTACTTGTTTTGTCTATCAGCCTTATTACGGCAGTGCTGTATATGTGTGATGCATATCACCTAAATGACTTGTGTGGCTGTGAGTGAAGGCATCAGACAGAGCTGTGTGTATGTGTGTCTAAACAAAACGTTTGTTCAGCCCATCTCCCTTCTCCATCTTGTGCCTGGCCGGGTCTGTTGGCTGGATGTGTTAATGCAGTCTCCCCTCATCTTCAGCATCTCTCCTCCCTATCTTTGGGCCAGATTTACCCAGGCTGAAGCGTGTACGTCCCGCTCTGATATGTAATCATCCATAGTTTAACCCCGGGCTAATCTCACTTGCGCCCCTGAGCCCAGGATATCATCTCTAGGGCCCAGTGTCCTTGACAGTGGGCCTCGCCTTCCTGCCGGACGGCCATGCAGGCAAGGCCTTATTCCTCCGCTTCCTGCAATCTGTTGCCAGATTGATTTTTTTTTTTTTTAGGGGAGAACTCTTGAGTCAATAACAAAAAAAAAATGGATGTTTGAATTCAAGCGATGCTATAGTGCAATGCCACAAAGCTTAATTCATTAAAGTGTATTACCGTGAATTCAGTTCAACAGCCAAAAAATGTATGTTAAACACAGCTTTTAAAAGCAGCACTTTAAGCAAAAATCCTCATTAGCAAGGGATCACTAAAGGTTTTCGTGCAAATGATTAAGTCAATGATACATTTTTCTCCAGCTTCTCCTCCTATTCCAGGCTGTATCCATCATTAGTGAATCATGCAGCATCATTAAGGCAGTGTATTAGCATAACATAGAACGGTTGTCGATGGGCATGACTCAAGTGTTTCTCATAAGGAGCTGCAGCGGCGGATGATCTACGGGGAACTCTGGGGCCGTTTGAACCGATGCCCATGGTGCCCGTGTCAAGAAGCGGGCATCTATCGGCCCTGCTGGAGTCAGCAGTACATACATCCAGTTTAATAGAGCTAAATGATGATGGCCAGACAGGTTAAATTTGCTCTTAAATTACTATTCAGTATAAATGGAGATGTGTAAGTATCCAAGAGAGATGATAACTGTTCAGAGAACATTTGTCAGTACTAGATATACTCAAGCACCATGTTAATAAACTAGGAGGTCTATTCAAAAATGTACAACGCTGTGCATTGCATGGAGCTAGTCGGGTTTGCCTGTCACCAAATTTAACTTACTAAACAATTCATGCCTGAAGACTGAAGACCCAAGACTGAAGACCCAAGTCTGTTGTTGCAAATCCATAAATTGATGAAAAAATATTGTCTTGAAAGGAACGTCAAGGCTTCTACCTGTTCAATAATTTCTGTCAATTATATTAAATATGTCTTGTGTCAACTGTCACATTTTAACTACCACCTTTTATGCTATGGCGTTTAAACCTCAGCTTTTTAGGGCGGTAGGGGACAGGCAACCCACTACTGTGAACCAATAACGTATTGCTGCTCCCTAATGGCCTAATGTGGTACTGCAGTATTTTACGTCTCCTGAACTTTCACTTTGCGCGGTTGTCACATGACCACAATCAACATGGCGTCCACAGCGCGGTGATCCCGTATTTTGATATGGGTCTAGAGTTTTCAATCCCTTTGCATCCTTCTTAAATATTTATTTAAGTGTAGGTTTTAAGATTCATTGAAGCATCTTCTGGTTCATGTGAATTTCTCTAACACGTGAGTTTGGCTACTTTTTAAGCCTTTTTTTTAAGAGTGGAGGAATCCTGTAATGGAAGAGGAGGTAGCCAATGGGAAACGAGAAGTAGGTTTTTGTTTACAGCCAGGCTGCAGGTTGTGGATTGCAGTAGACAATCCAATGTAATCCAGCAGTAAATGTCTAACAAATTGTTAGTGATCGTAATACATGCAACCTTTAATAACTCTTGCGCATTTCCTGTGTTTTCTTTTTCCTGCTCACAGACATTTTTACGGGTGCGGGCTAACAGACAAACACGATTGAATGGTATGTATACATTGCCTTTGTCACAATGGAAATACCTTGAATAAAGTCTCTTTTTCGGAGTAGCATTAGGTCACAGTGGCCTTGTGTTGTGTTGTAACTGATTACTAAAAACCTTTTGTCCTGTAGTCAGTAACCAACGAACAACCTATTTACCTAGCTTATCTCATATTCATAATAAAATAAAGTCACCTGTTGTTGCACAGACTACACCACATGCATCCACAGATATACAGATATGTGGATGACTTGGTGATATATCAGTGCAATATTCTAAAAATAAATATTTAATCAGTTTTTATACATTTATTAATTAAGGCTAGGCATGCTATTTCTCATGCATTCACACTTCTGAGGTCATGCCCGTTCTACTTTTTGGGTCACAAACACATTCAGTTCATACCCACATTCATGAGCCCTAAGCGAGGAAAGGCTCTTTGCTGTAGTATTTGTGCTTCATGTAGACCCGTGTTATTTTAGCTGTGTTTATCTGAGGGTCTGGCAGAGTGCCTTTATAGGAGCTGGTCTCTTAAATTGGTCCCTCTCACAACCTCAATGAGTATGACTTCACAGGGTCAGAGTGTAACCTAGGACATGCATCGAGCAGAGCTGGTTATGGCTGTGCTGTCCTTGAAATAAGGATGGGGAAACAGCCACCTCTGGCCTACCGTCACCGTGAGGGTGAGGCTGGGTCTTTGGGGGCGGGGGGGCGGGCTTGACTGAAGCTATGTACTTCACACATCTCACTGTGAATAAGCCTGACCCTCGTCAGTTGACTTGTCACTGCGCTGTTGGGGCCTTGCCCAAAGCAGTGCTGGTCATTGCAGTCTCTGCATATGTCTGCTTTGAAGGAGAACTGGAGTCTGGCATAATGGCAGGGGTGTCCTATGATGCTTCAGTGGCTCTTTTGCATCCTGTGGTAGTGTTGTTAATTTATGCCTTGATTTGAACCTATTGTGCCATGCCACCGTGTCACAAAAGTAATATCAATTTCCCCCTAAAATAAAATAAAATCAAATATGAAGAACAAGGTGAATTCTCTCTCTGTCTGCTGTTCCCTCTTGTCTGTAGCGCCTGCATGAGCAGAGGATCTCTTTAACCCTTGACTTCTTGATATGTCAACAGTCGATGTCCTCTGCTGGTGCAGGCGCTCTGGCAAGGAATGTGTCAAAAGCTCCCCAAAACCTGTGCCCAGCGGTGTGCCCCTAGCCCCTTGCTGCCTACGCCACGGTAAGACCTCTGCCCATAGATTCTGGTTTGGTGTGCCCCATCAGGCAGTGAACCCTGTGAAGGGATTGGGGCGCTGGCTTTGTTTTAAACCGGTTCTCGGGTTGTAATGTCTGTTACCGCTCGGTCGAGACCGCTGTTATCTCTGGAGGAAGGGCCACGTTTCTGGAAAAACTCCTGCCGTGCCTAATTAATCCGCCTTTTCCTCTCCCCCCGTTTAACGACGCCCTCCTCCATTACCGTCACCCTGGCCCGGGAGAGATGATGAGCCGTTGTATCCTCTCTCCTTCCCTCGTTCATCCCTTTTTCCCTCTCTCTCTCTCTCGCCCTGTGCACCCTCCTCACGCTGTCCCTCGTCACCCAGAAGTTATGGCACATCTTTTCCCTCGCCCGAGTCCCCCTTGGCTCCTTTTCGCAATCACGGCCACCTAAAAATTAATGTCCCCGCGCGCCATTTGCAGTTAAGAAAAGGCGACACAGACTTACGGCGCAATAGGCGCTGTTATGCTGTGTTAAATTTCTAATTATGTGCGTGGGGCGGGGAGGGACGACAGGCAGAGGGTGACGAGACCCAGCCCATCTCTGTGACACACACACACACACACACGACGACTGACTCCCCGAGAAACGGTACATTGTTGTGTTGGGTGTGGTTAATACCACCCTAATTTTTCAAGGCTGTTATGTCTTCATGATAGCTATTTTGTTTATTTAACCGGTTGAAGACCGCTGTCCAGGGTCTTTTTGTCTTTGGTACCAGACATAGGGCAAGTGCCTCAGTACGGCGTTTGTGTGCATTAAGCCTTAGGCAGAGTGGGTCTTATCCTCTCGAATGAGTTACACAGACAAGGGATTTTGGCATTTTGTGAATGTCAGGGGCGTTTAATGTTGCTTTTTAGCCAAACCAACGTGAAGGGCTCAGCCTGTTCTTCCATGTCCTTCTCCTTAACAAGTCCTGACCCCAGGCATGTCAGATGAAATCTGTCGCTCCAAAACATTAACCAACCTCTGGGTGACACATGGCATGCTGTGTGTCAACTGTGTTTTGATCTCATTAGCTTGGTTTAATCGCAAACCAACTAAAGAGCCTAATTATTTCACCCCGATTCTCAAAGTGAATGTGAATGTTCAACCCCTTACAATGAATGAATGCATGTATGTATGTGTTGGTTACAGTTGCCTGACACTGTTTCTCTGTGTGTGTTGTGTGTTGCAGCTCGGATCGGGAAGATGAAGCGCCGGAAGCCTGAAGATGGGCAGGTATGTCCACTGTGCAGCGCCCCGCTGGCAGGGACAGAGGAGGAGATGAGTAGGCATGTGGAACAGTGTCTGTTTAAGGTAGCCTCCTGCTCCGATGCTTGTTCACTCCTGCACAGGCCAGCCTCCTGGCCCCTCCCTCTCAATCTCCCTGTCCCTACGCTTTCTCTGTCCTCTTCTGACTGCTCCTTCCCCTGGACATCAGCACCTAGTCTGCTTTAACAGGCCCAAGTGTCCCTAGGCACCAGTGTAAGACACAGGGAGCGCTCTCGTTAGCGCATACCTGGCGCTAGCCAACTAATGCGGTCCCTGGAGGAACATTTCCCAGGCTCTATAAGGAAGTGTAGCGATGATGCAGAACAACAAGAGGTTTCACCTGACTCATGTCCAGGGGAAGGAAGGGGGTTTATGGATGCCCTCTGGTCCTCATGTTAGTTGATCTCAGCCCCCTCCTGACCCATTTAGTCAGAGCCTCACACACAAGCCAGTAATGTGGTGATCATAAGCCCATTGGACATGTAATTGAACCCTTGTTTTGGCTTCAGGTACTGGGTGGGTCAGGTGGCAATCTAGTGGACTTAAGTAGACACCAGTTCCTTTCTGTCTAACCCATGGTTATTTTGGTAGTCAGTGTTACTAACAGCACCACAACACTCTTTTGGTGATGGGCTCCTACAGTGCATGTGATTTAATAGTTTTTAGGGGGTGATTATATTATATTTGTCCCTAGAAGGGTTTGGCAAAACGGGAATCATTTACATTTTCAGGTGTAAAGGATGTCATGGTTGTGCTTTAAAGTTTTCTGCTTCCTCAGAGGGAAGGAGTGTGCGGCCCCGAAGACGACTCCGGAGACGGAGAGAACGGAAATCGCTTCGAGGAATACGAGTGGTGCGGCCAGAAGAGGGTCCGAGCCACCACCCTACTCGAGGGCGGCTTCAGAGGTAGGCTCCACCGCAGCTAAGCACAACATGGAACCAGGCAGACCTAGTTTACCTTGCCTATTAGTCAGTGTTACATGCCTGTCTAGGGCTTTAGAATGTAACAAACATTTAAAAACACGGGCCGACAACGGAGTAAAAATAACCGTGAATTTATTGGACAAATAATTAAATAAATAACTAAGGCTCAAAATTAACACCACAAACAAAAACCCAAGGTCTTGAGAACAGGCCTCAACAGCCTGACGCTCTCTCCCGGTCTCTCACTCCGGTGAGTAGCGATCATTATGTTAGAGGCGCGGGCAGGGCCTAGCAGAAAAGAATGGTGGCAGACAACAGAAAATCGCGATCCCCAAAGCCAGCTCCCGTGTGATGAACCCCGGCCGCTTTTAAAGGGCCGGGACTTCTCTAACCCAATGGGATTGGAGTCCCAATCAGCAGGGCACCAACCTGTTTGCAATAAACAGAAAACAAAACAAAACGCACAGGCAAAAATAGACAGCCAGACCCACAGGGTCGTAACACCCCCACCACCAAAATTCAACATATAATGTTGATAAACAACAGGGCAAGACAGGGCCATAAGGACAGAACCATAAGCACATCATAAGGTCAGAATCAAAAGCACATCATAAGGACATCATAAGGACTGAATCAAAAGCACATAATAAGGACTGAATCATAAGGACATCATAAGGACTGAATCAAAAGCACATCATAAGGACTGAATCAAAAGCACATCATAAGGACTGAATCATAAGGACATCATAAGCACAACTTAAGGACTGAATCAGAAGGCCAGCACCATAAGGCCATCATAAGGCCGGCACCATAAGGCCATACTCATAAGAACAATATCATAAGGACAATCATAATCAGAAGGACAGAATCATAAGGACAATATCATAAGCACAGTACCACAACGACAGAAACAAAAAAATCTACACGGTTCAAACAAAACAGTTGCTCTGTCCCGATGTTTGTTCGTTCTTGAGACAACAGTTATTTCTTTGGCTTTCTGCTTTTAACCTCGGACTGAGGGTGTTGCCTGGAGAGCACAGAACAACTTCCAAAGTTCTCTTTTACAATTAAGGACATGCGGCAACAAGTTGTCCAACTGGTAATCCCAACACTCACGCGAATCACGCCTCTGCGGAGAATTATCAGACGCGGAATTCCAGCTGCTGCGCGGTTGGAGGCTTGCGACAGTATGGAGAACGCAACTTTTTAACTCTCCCTCCCAGGGACGAAAGGCACTGCTGCTTCAGCTTTGGTCCTCTCAGCTTCGTCATAGAAGGGCAATGGTGTTAAAACGTTGTACGAAGGAGGTTTGAGATTGCGTTCATCCTCTTTAAAGCTGCATTGTCCGCTGCAATGCTGTTGTCTGGTGGGGGGCGTCAGGTAATTATTGAGGCACTTCACCTGCGTCCTCCTAATTGGTGAGCTGCCTGCCGGTAACCACTCCGTTGCTCGGTCATGCCTGCTGTATCGCTAAGACCCTGTTTCGCGATACACGGAGGACTGTCAAAACGGTCAAATTAGATCCACAGAAAATCCATAATCTGACGTCTTCTTCCCCACCCCAAAAATGAATGCTCAGAAAAGCAGTCCAAAAGCAGAGGACAAAATTGAGAAGCCACGAACTTCAAGCATTTGCCACCTAATGCTCTGAACAGAACGACAGTCATTTGTATAGGCCTACCGTCAACGGCACCGAACAGCGCAGCCACCAAGATGCGCACCAGGTGAAATAAATAAATAAATCTACACCACTTTGTCTGCCAATTAACCACCACCAAATCAAAGAAACAATCAAAACACTAACTCACTAGAGCTCAGCGAGCTTCCGAACAAAAAGTATTACGGGGAAATAAATAGGCAACGGACAACACAAAAACGAGACTGAGGATCAACAGGCAAAACCGAAAAAAATCTATGCAATAAGACGGGTTCAAAGCAAAGGATGAGCCCCCATTTTGTTACATGCCTGTCTAGGGCTTTAGAATGTAACAAACATTTAAAAACACGGGCCGACAACGGAGTAAAAATAACCGTGAATTTATTGGACAAATAATTAAATAAATAACTAAGGCTCAAAATTAACACCACAAACAAAAACCCAAGGTCTTGAGAACAGGCCTCAACAGCCTGACGCTCTCTCCCGGTCTCTCACTCCGGTGAGTAGCGATCATTATGTTAGAGGCGCGGGCAGGGCCTAGCAGAAAAGAATGGTGGCAGACAACAGAAAATCGCGATCCCCAAAGCCAGCTCCCGTGTGATGAACCCCGGCCGCTTTTAAAGGGCCGGGACTTCTCTAACCCAATGGGATTGGAGTCCCAATCAGCAGGGCACCAACCTGTTTGCAATAAACAGAAAACAAAACAAAACGCACAGGCAAAAATAGACAGCCAGACCCACAGGGTCGTAACAGTCAGTGACTGCTGTATTTAGAGCAGATGATGATGCCCGTCCTTAACCGGAGGTCCTGAAGGCTTTATGCCCCTTGCCAGTATATCAGGGTGGATGAGTGACTACTTTGAGTCCCTCTTATTCTAATGGTTAAGCTGAGGAATGAAACCTAAATGGAAATCTAAACATTCCGAATGGTTTTTAGTGTGAGTAATATATATATAAAAAAAAATATATGTATCCTCAGGCTAATATATAAAAAATATAAATATATGTATCCTTAGACTAATATAAAAAAATATAAATATATGTATCCTTAGACTGATATATAAAGAATATAAATATATGTATCCTTAGGCTAAAATATTAAGTGTTTCAAAAGATTCAAGAATGTGAATGTAAGTCTGAAACCAAAAATACAATCTTACCTGATTTGAAAGAAAGAAAGAAATGTCTGTATTTTGCGAAGCATGGTTGTTATGGTCATAAGTGGCAATACATATCAACCCATGAGGCACACAATTAATCGTTCTTTTGTAGTTTTCCAAATGCATCTACCACTGGTGCCCGTACCCCCAAGAGAAAGTGATTCTCCCCCCCCCCCCCAAAAAAAACCTCTTATCTCCATGCTAAGGCTTCTCGCATTCGATCACTATGAAGAGCTAATTTACAAAGCCTCGAAAAAGAGCTGCTTTCTGGTCTGTTTCTAAGACCTGGACCAGACAGAGCAACAAGCGCCAGATCAATTCTGACTCCGAGCTAAACTCTGTTTGCACAGAAGCCACCCAGCCCTTGATCTAATGAGCAGAAAGACCCTTCTGCACTTCTGTGATGTGGCAGACAGGGAGAGCAGGAAAGGGGACAGGGAGGGGGGGGGGGGGGGTTAGGGAGGGTTGTGGTAGGGGCAGCATGCCTGGTTGGGGGGGCACTTGAAAGGCCCCCCCAGAAAGCTCAGAAGGTGGATTTAGACTTGAAATGTGCAGCTGAAGGCTTCCAGTGTTCAATCAGCCACGCTAAGAGGAACCCCCACAGCCTGGAGAGAGAGAGAGAGAGAGAACGGCAGAAGAGAGGGAGGTTAGCTGTCTAGAGGGAGAGAGAGAGAGAGAGAGAACGGCAGAAGAGAGGGAGGTTAGCTGTCTAGAGGGAGAGGGCGAGGGAGAGGGAGAGAGAGAACGGCAGAAGAGAGGGAGGTTAGCTGTCTAGAGGGAGAGGGAGAGGGAGCAGGGCATCAATGGGATAAGAGGCATATCCTCTGTGAACTAGCCTCACCCCTCTCCCCCCTACCTTCCCTTTGAGTACAGGGAAGAAAGCCAAGGGGAAACACTTTCAACTGCACAAGAGTGTTAGAGGGGGGAGAGGAGGAAAGATAGACACAGAGAGAGAGGAGCAATCGAAGAGGATCAGGTTTGTGCTTGGAGGATTGAGGATGGGGGGGGGGATCGGGGGGTTGTGAGATGGTGATGGTGGAGGGGGTGGGTGTGTGCTCTCTGTCCGTGGCTTAAGGAGGCCGCTGTGTCGATGAAGAGATTGAGATGGCAGACACAGAGAAGGGAGATCCTCGGAGAGGGAGCGCAAAGATTTAGGCCAGTGGAGATGGCACAAGGGGATAAGCACTCTTAAGAGAGAGGGAGGGGGTAAAAAAAAGAACACAAACACACAAGACTTCAAAGAAGGCTGATGTCTGGTGTCTGGTGTCTGGTCTCCCCCCCAAACAGCAGGATCCCAACACTGCAAACTCGAAAAATGCCACAGAATGCAATGATTGGGTGAACTTTGACCCACGGCTGGAATCTAAAGGGTGGTAGCCCAAATGGGGGCAGAGTGGCATCGGGGTGACGGCCGATTCCATTTCACGTGGCTTGGGGACCTGATGGTGGCATTTGTCTTGTGCGTCTGTGGCAGGTAGCCGACGGGAGCGCTTACATGTATGTAAATCGCCACGTTTTCGGTCACCGTCGGCAGGCGTAGAACAGAGGGTCGCCATGTATAATGCATGTTAAGGTTAGCATTTAAGAGCTCAGGTTGGAGGCCCCCTTTTGATAATAACATCATTTACATGAGGCTGTGCCCTCTTTAGCCTTGTCAGATTCCCTCTCTGTGTGTGTCCATGTACACCATGTCTACAGGTCTACGTACGACACTGGACTAAAGAATAATATGCATGTGTCCATCGCTACATGCTCGCCGTGTGTGTGTGAGACACACACACACACACACACACACACAAGGTTATTGATCTTGTCTGGGCTGACAGAAGGAGGAGTAAGACCTCCTCCCTGAGGGTGGCTGCCGGTGAGTGCGTGCAGCGGCGTGCATAATGTGACTGAAAGGCAGTTAGAGTGGCGCTGACCTTTTCAGCCCAGATTAGATTGGCCTGCCAGGACTGGTTAGCGCCAGCCATGCAGCCCCGGTCACATGACCTCCCAGGTAACCCCCCCCCCCCCTCAAAATCCACCTCCTGCACTGGCTCATGGGATGCCAGGGGTGGGGTCTCATTTTGATTGGATGGCACATTTCATGTTTAATACCCTCCATAAGCCACAGAAAGGGTGTCTTTAAACTACACAAGGATGATCCCAGAAGAAGACTGAAGGGGCAATGGATGCCTCTGTGGTCACTGTGTCTGTCTCTCTCTGGCCAGAGGACCAATCAGTGGTCCTCAGCTCCACCTACCCACCCACCCTACAGCCCCAGCCATGCATTACCAACCGCTTGCAGGATCCATAGTCTGATCAATTGATTGGATTAACAGTGATTTTTTTTTTTTCTTCTTTTCTTCTTCTTTTTTTCCCTCCTCCTGGCCTGCCACATCTTGGTCAGTCCCGGCCGCCATTAGTGGTCGGGACAATCTTATTTATTTGTGTTCTTCCCAGCCTCTTGTCTCCACTTCCCCGCAGTGAATTGATGAAATGTTGGGCATCATTTACGGTTTATCACCTTTTTTGACCCTGGCGGCTCCTCGCCTCATCCCCAGCGGTGGCTCTCTCTCCCCTGCACAGTGGGAAGCATCAAGCCGCATGATGGTGCCTTCCAGCTCTCCTTGCCCACTTCTGTTGTAGGTGTTTTTCATTTGTAACCCGACGGAAGTGGCCGACCCTGACTAGCCCAGCCCTTGAGCGGCCCGTCAGACTGGCTTAGCATGAGGTGTTGTGGCGGGCTGCTGGTGTGCATCCATTTTGGGGGGCTCTGGGGTTCTGTGGGCTAACGGGCGGTGAAATGGGCCTGATTTATGTGGCACGGCCATTGAGCACATATGCCACCACAGCCACAGGGACCGAATAAAACTTAAAAGGTCCCTTTTATTTGATCACTAAAACCATCGACGCATTGTAAAAAGGGTTAGCATTTTGTGGTGCATTTTATTCCTGCACACAAAGAAGGGCAGTTTTTTTCCTCTGCCTTCAGTTTGACAAGCCCAGGAGACACACATATAGACACACCACCACACACACACACACACACACACTCACCAGAAACCCACAACTGTCAGTCCAACATCAGTCCACTAACATACACTGTTAGAACAGGTGTGAAGCAGCTGCTCCATCTTCCGTTTTACTCCGTCTCTGTCTGTCTCTCTCTCTCTCTCTTACACACATACACACACGGATAGACATCCTCTCCATCCTTCACGCTAAAAGGTCAAGACGGGGGAGAAACTGGTTAAACCGGCCCCCCACTACAGTTAAAACCAACCTGTCAGTTTGACAGTCCACACTCGTTCACTCAATCACTCCACACTCTTCCGTCACGCACCCCCACCCCCTTCTCCTCTCTTCAGTCTCTTCTTCCTCTCCAGAAGGGTGTAATAGGCTAGGCTACATCCTTTCTCCTCCACTCATCCCATCGCCACTCAATCAGAGCCCCCATCCTCCCCAGCCCTCCGTCACCCAGGCTCTGGGCCTAAGCAGAGCTGAAGGGCCCAGTCAGGCGGGCCGCGGGCGTTTGTCTCCCCACTCATCACTGGGTTTATAGAGGTGCCAGTCACCCCACCGGGACACGCTCCACTGAATGGCGTCCCCGCCCTCACCTCACCTCACCACCCAAACCTCCACACCTGCCAGACAGGCACCTGACACTGCCCCCTCCCCCCCCCCCCCCACTCACCTCCTTTGCTGATGGCTCTGTAACCCGCCAAGGCCACAGCCCACCACTTGCTTTACTGCCCGCCGCTTCCCCGACGTGCCTGCTTCAATCAGCCACCCAAGCCTCCTGGGCTTTAATTGGCTCGCAGGCTTGTGGCGAGGTTTATTGGATTCTGTTGGACCCTCGCTGCATTTTAACTACGCTCTCCTGCGTTTCCCTTTTAAACCAAATTATGTTATGGCACAATCTTAACGATTTGTTTTGTGTGTGTCTCTCGTGTCTTTCAGGAACTGGTTTTGCCGTGTGTAGCACAAAGGAGAGCCACGACAGTGACGCAGATCTGGACGTGGACGGTGACGACACACTTGAGTACGGCAAAGCACAGTATCCTTTTTCTTCATACTAAACCAGTGCTTACATATCTAATGCCTCGGCATACCACCAGTCTCACCTCTTACTAAGTAAGTGGGACAACACTACTCTCTTCAAGGAAGGTCACAGGTAACAGGTGGAAGCTGGGTTAGGTTACAGGTTTTTGGGCCCCTTGTGAATGTGACTGTAAAAAAAGCCTTGTGGTTGTTTGGCCTTGAACCATTGATTCCAGGTACACAGAAGCAGATATAATTCCCTGTTCTGGAGAGGACCAAGGCGACACCAAAGAGCGGGAGGCGCTGCGCGGAGCCGTGTTAAAGTGAGCCAGCACTTTGATTAACGTTGGGATCTCTCAGGAAAACAAGCCTACAAAACTAAACGTAGCTTTCAAATTAGGTAAAGGAGATACATGTACTCAAAATAAGTTTCTTTCTTTTACAGCGGTGGAATGTTGGTGCCCTCCAACAGAATAACGCCCGAGTTCTCCAAATGGGCCAGTGACGGTAAGTTGAGCTGCCTTGAGAACCCTTGAGAACTTGGACAAAGAGTCCATATGATAGTCCAATGATTCGTGATCCTTTGAGATAGCGTTTTTGTTGAAAGGCTGTGTGACGTGACGCAACTGTCCCTCCTTCAGAAATGCCCTCCACCAGTAACGGCGAGAGCAGCAAGCAGGACCTCAGCTGTCCGTCCACGTCCTCTGCACCCAGGACCTGCAAAAACAGCGAGATTGAGAAGTGAGTTTCCTTCAGCATCTCTTTTCTCACACTTTCTCGCACACACACACACACACACTCTCCAGCACCCTTGTTCTCTCTCTCACACACACACACACACACACACACACATCCACTCACAATCTCATTCGTCAGCACACACATAGTCAAACACCCAGACACACTTAATTCCTCAAGTCCTCTTTGCTCCCTATCTTCTGATATATATTTTTTTTCTGTGTGTCTGTGTGTGTGTGTGCGGGAGGGAGGGTGTTGTGGCAGATCATAAATGATGTATTCTGTGTGGTCATCTCTCCCGAGCACGTTTGATCACAGTCGAGGGGCCCTGCGAGCGAGCAGTGTATCGATCTCCTGCAGCTGAGCCTCGCCCGGCCCAGACTGTGAGCGCTGCCTGCGAATGCTAATGCCAGCAGCCTTCACCTAGCCTTCACCAGCCACAACCCCCCCCCCCAATCCTCTCTTATATGTTATAAGTGTAGTCCCCCCCCCCACCATCAGCACCTCCACCCCTGTGTCTGTGGGTGGACACAGTGGAGTGTGTCTGCACTGATGGGTTTACGATGAGTCCTGCTGCTCCTCCTCCCTGGAGATCAGCAGAGGTATGAGTTCTGGAGCCGGCGCTTTTCATGGGGAGAAAGCGAAAGAGGGGGGGGGTGAGGACTGTGCTCCCCAGAGAGGGGGGAGGGAGAGGGAGGGAGGGAGGGAGCTTTCCTCTAGCAGCAGGCAGATAGATTTGAATAACCTGTGCATGTGAAAGGCCAGCCCCTCTAATTCCCTCATCTCCATGTCCTCATCCATATTCCTCGACAAGAGCCACCCGCAAAACAATTCACACACGCACGCACACACACACACACACACACACACACACACACACACACACACACACACGCGCACTCACCCACCCAGGCCCACCCCCCTGAATGTGTAATTGGGGTCAGAGCACAGAGTAGGAGGGCTGGGGGCAGGCTGTAGAGGAGGACAGAGGGGCTCTGATTGCTTGCTTCTGCAGGTCTGCCATCCATCCATCCCTCCATCTCTCCATCTCTCCATCTCTCCGTCCACGAAGGGGTCAGCAGCTGCTCTCAGTCCCCTGTGTGCAGTCACCTGAGTCACACACCTGCTGACACACACACAGGGCAGCCTGCCACTCAGCTCCACTACCTTTGGCACGGTAGTGTGGTCACCATACCAAAATAATCACTTCCAAAGATTGCCATGCTGATGCCAACATACCAGAAAAAGTAATGGAATAACAGATGACCGAACACCGAATTTGTTTAAATTAAATAGCTGGATATTAATTAAAAAAGGAAAATATTTGTATGGTGTCAGTGCAAGGCAGTGGAGGATATGGAGAGAACAACAGACACTGAGTGGATTATTGTACCATAACATGAATTATTATTATTATTATTATAATTATATGATTTTTAAATTATTAGCTCGAGGTAATGGTTTTGTTAAAGCTTTTACATGGTGTGCAGTAATGCATTTGTAGCAGTTTGCAAGTTATGGTAAAGTTAACGTTACCAGTGAGTGTGTTATTTGCATATAGAGATGTTTGCCACATTGGTTGGTTAGCTAAGAAGATATAGCCAAAATAGAGATTCATCATTGCGTTTTACTGCCTCGTCAAACTCCGATGGTGAACAAGGTTTCTTTTGGTGTTAGCGCCCTTGGTCTGTGTAGGGTTAAAACATCTGTTTGAGACGGGTTTTGTGTTGTCTGTGGGCTTGCCCTGACTGTCAGCTATACAAGCGAAATAATGTCATCTTTTGCTTTGTCGACGAGCCGTGGACGCACGGCAAGAGCAAGTGTATTTGCAAGAGTATTGCGATACCATTGTAGTAGTATCAGTGTACCTGCAACACTACTGCATTGGTAAGGATGCGTGGTGGTGTTGGTTGGTAAATGGGCACAAGGATTAATAGGTTTGAGATTATAGCCCCCACTGCACTTGGTAGAGCTTTGGGGAGGTTGATGGTGTTGTGGTTCTGTGTTTAAGCACACAAACATGTACACACATACATAGAAAGCTCACATACAGAGAGGGAAAGTTTTGTGTGTGTGAGTGTGTGTGTGTGTCTGTGTCTGTCTCTGGGGATGTGTGCCCAGCGTAGCTGAATCAATCTTAAGCCGGTGGCTGGCCCTGGCCAAGTCCCATATTAAATATCAGCCAGGAGAACTGGTGAATAAGCAGAGCAGAGCCGCTTTATTGATCCCTCCCATCAACACATTGGGAACACACTCCTCTTTCTCTCTCTCTCTCTCTCTCTTGCTCTCTCTTGCTCTCTCGCTCGCTCTCTCTCTCTCTTAACCCCCCCTCCTTATCCCGCTCTCCTTCTCCCTATGTCATTCACTCTGTCTTACTCTCACTTTCCAGCACACACACACACAGACACACAATGTAGGTGTCAAAACCGGGAATGGATTCATCAGCAGCACATCCTGGCTGCCAGTATGGGTTTGATGGAGAGAATGTGTTTACCAATACAAAGATTTCTCCTGCTTGTAGACTGTGATCAGAGGTGCTGCCAGAGAAGAGCATTGGCATGAAGTAAAGGCAGGTAGTGTGTGTGTGTGTGTGTGTGTGGTGTGTGTGTGTGTGTGTGTGTGTGTGTGTGTGTGTGTGTGTGATAGAGAGTAGGCGGCCGCGTGGGCCAGATGAAGACGGACAGAACAGTGTTCCTAAGTGGTGCAGCAGCAGCATGACAGGCCAGATTGATTCATTGCTCTCGTCCATGGAGACCTCTTCTATCTGTCTCCTCTGTTTCTCTTTCCCCCCCCTCCCCAATTCATCCCTCCCACTTTCCTGTTCCCCCTCTGTCTCTCCCTCTCTCACACACGCACACACACACACACACACACACACACACACACTCACAGACCAAGGCTGACGTTTAGCATAGCTCCAGCACACAGTCTGAGACATTAAGTGTTTTAGGCTAGCCGGGCATGAATCACTGCAGCTGTTGGATGTCACAGGGAAGACTAAGCAGTGAATGCAGCCCATACACCCACCCACCCACCCCCATGCTCTTTATTAGCTTAGCGCTTAGCTCCAGACGTGACACACTCGTTTATTTAATATCTCCGCCAATGTTTCCCCCCAGCCCCGACTGCATCCTCGCCATATTCCTCCTCCTCCATCCATCCCTTTCTCCATCTGCTCCGCTATCTGTCTTCCAGAGACGGAGAGGCATCTACTCTACCCTGGCTTGCCCTCCTTCTTCCCCATCCCTCTTTCTGTAGTTTTTATTTTTCTAAAGCGGGCCTGATTTGATCACGTATCACAGGATGTTACAGGATATTGTGTTATGAGGGGGCGGGGGAGATAAATCTCTATGATGATCTCATTAATCAAACACTGAGGGGTCACAGAGGAGGGGCCGCTCTCTCTCTCTCTCTCTCTCTCTCTCTCTCTCTCTCTCCGTTTTCTCTCTCTAACTCCTCTCCCTCTGGTTTCTTTCCTTTATCTCTCTCTCTCTCTCTCCCTCTGCTTTCTTTCCTTTATCCCTCTCTATCTCTCCCTCTGCTTTCTTTCCTTTCTCTCTCTCTCTCTCTCTCTCTCCCCCTCTGCTTTCTTTCCTTTCTCTCTCTCTCTCTCTCCGTTTTCTCTCTCTAACCCCTCTCTCCCTCTGCTTTCTTTCCTCTCTCTCTCTCTCTCTCTCTCTCCCTCTGCTTTCTTTCCTTTCTCTCTCTCTCTCCGTTTTCTCTCTCTAACTCCTCTCTCCCTCTGCTTTCTTTCCTTTCTCTCTCTCTCTCTCTCTCTCTCCCTCTGCTTTCTCTTTCTCTCCTCTCTCCCTCGGAGGGGTGCCTTGAGCCGGTTGCTGGCTCTCTGATTGGAGAAGGTTGCTCTGATTTTCATTAGTGTTGTCATAGCAAGGGAGGGCACACGGGTTGTAATCTCACAGGATGCCATTTTTATTTGGCTCGTGATTTATGGGTGAAACTTTTAAGAGGCAAGCTAGGATAAAGCATCATTTTCTCAATTTACCACGAGTATAAACAGTGGCTCAATGGGAGTATTTTTAACGCACATTTAGGCATTGGAGTGGTTTTCTTTTTTTTCTCTCTATTTTTATTTGTCTGAATTTAAACTGACATTGACTTTTGGCTACGTCAGGCAGCATGTTTGCAACGGATTTCCTAAAATGCAATTTATTTAAACATTTATTAAAAAAAAGAATGAGGGAAAAGAATTGGAAGAGATTTCGATGAAACAATGGTCCAAAACCAATCCCCCGGCTCTGTGTTCGCTAAGCGTCCAGTGCAATCTGACATGAAAATGAGATTGGTCTGCTTTAGTTACAGTGATGCATTGGCTTGAACATTAGCATAAGTGTGTGTTGAGAGGAGGGGATCACAACTCCTGTTTTTGCATTTTAGAGGTGAGATGACTCAACTCCCAAGTTGTTTTAGTGTTTGTGTGAGAGAGAACAATTTTTTCTTTGTGTGTCTGCGTGCATTGTATGTGTGTGCGTATATGTTGGGAGGGGAGTGAGAGAATGTGTGACAAAGTTATGAGAGTTTTGTTGCCCCTCTGTACTTGTGTGTGTGTGTGTGTGTGTGATCTCTCTCTCTGATGAATTCTGGTGTTAGTTCCTATCTAGATGGGTAGTGATCTCAGGTCGGTTGGGTCGTCTAAGGTCTGGCTCATTCTGCTCCGGGTAAATGAGTCTGGCGTGGCTGCCTCTCCGTGCAACGCCCGCCCCTCCGTGCACCGCCCGCTCTCCCGCGTGCCCAGACAATGCCATGCATTCCCACGGACCTCCGGCAGTAATTGAATCTGTCCCCAATTTTGTAAGCGACGAGACTGCACTGCTACCCCACCCCACCCCAAACTACACGTCATTCTGTGCAGCCTCCTCCACCCTCTCCCCAGTCTAGTTTCACATGTGTACATGGAAAGCTCAAGTTTCCAGAATCAATTGCCACTTAGATGCAATATTACCCACTGTCAGTCAGGGTTTTTTTGCTTGGTGTGCCATCACAGTGCAGCTGAATGGGAGTAGGTGACAAAGCAGGGGCCTGGTTTCTGGGCTCCGCATATTCATCGTAAATCCTTATCGAGGATGAGTGTAGAAGTTGATAGGAATCATAGCAATGGGTACGTTTACTGTCGGAAGGATGTGGCAGTACTTCATTCTTTATGCATCCCTTCTGTTAGTGTGTGTGTGTGTGTGCGTGTGTGCGTGTTTGAGACATATATTTTCACTGACGGCCTCAGCAGCTTATCAGCGGAGGCGTCTGATGGAGACGGATGGCCAAGGCACGGCTGCACACACAGCCGGTCAGCAGGGCTAATGGAATGAGAAATGGCCCCCGACACACACACACACACACACACACACACACACACACTGACAGAAAGGGCTTTCATGTGGAGCCAATGCTGCCTGGCCAGCACCACACTGCAGTAAGCTCAGGCCTCTGAGTGGATCTCTGTGTGACGCTCCTCACCGTCCCGCTGAGGAGGCCTGCGTAGGGGACGAGGACGAGTGTGTCCCTGCTGGTCCACAGGAGACTGTCCAAATGAACCTTGACTAGACTTGAAGGGGTTTGCTGTTACACACCCTTGTCACCTTCTTTTTTTTTTCTTTGTGATCGGAGTGATGTGATTGGGAGATCCACCCCCCCCCCCCCCCCCTTTCTGAAGTGCTCTCTGTCTTAGCCCCCCCCCCCCCCCCCCCCCCCCTCCAAGGACTCCTACTCCTGGATGACTTCATTCCTCCTGAGGGAGCGAAGCGAGGTGTACGGTGTCTCCCTGCACTCTGGCCTGGATAATGAGATTAAGTGTGACCGTATAGTGCGCCAACAACCCCCAACACTCGCACACACACACAAACAGCGCACACACACACACACCTCACCCTAACACTGCACTTCTCCTTATAGACTCATCAAATGGTTGATTATTTTCAGCCCCAGTGAAGTGAGCTCATCTGGCCACCCTGGTGTGTGTGTGTGTGTGTGTGTGTGTGTGTGTGTGTGTGTGTGTGTGTGTGTGTGTGTGTGTGTGTGTGTGTGTGTGTGTGTGTGTGTGTGTGTGTGTGTGTGTGTGTGTGTGTGTGTGTGTGTGTGTGTGTGTGTCTTTAACACAGGACATTTCTCTCCATCCCTGCTATTCTCCCCCAGACACACCCATAAGGACAGATTAAAACCCTTTGTTTATTGCTCAGGGGAATTAAATAACTTTTAGAATGTGGTTTTCCATAAATCACTGGTGGATGAATATTCATGGCGGCACAAGTGTGTCTGAAAGGGGTTCAGCTTTATTGGGGGAAAGTTTTACTCAGGGTGGGGGCAGCGGTGGCACTTGCCCATTCGAGCGAAAGAACGGACAGCAGCGCTTTATGGAGCCGTTAAAAAGAAAACAGCAGGCATGCAGGATGGCGCTCGTAGCCGATGCCCGCTTTATAAGCAAGCACGCTAATCAAGGCTAAATGCTTTTTTACAAGCTGGCCACTAATAAGAGGAGATTTTAAAAGTTTATGGTCCCAGAGCTGAGCGCGGCGAGGGAGAGTGCACAGTCCGGTTTTCTCCTCGGCCAAAAAAAGAGAGAGAGACTGGGCTGGTTGCCCCACGGTCTCCTTGCCCAAGGTCTCCCCCCTGCGCCCCCCCTTCTCTGACACTCCTGGACTGGAAGAGATGCTGGCAGAGCCCCTAGAAGTTCCACTACAGTGGACTCTTGAATCCAGTTTTTTTTTATGAAGCCGGATTCATTAGCTGAGATTGTATCAATCGGATCACGTTCAAGGCTTGTTTCCAAGTTTGGATTTTCATCATTTCTTGCTCTGCTTTCGTTTCTGTTTTCCATCTGAGTGTAACAGGAGGGCAAGCTGTTACACAAAGATCTCGTTGAAAACTGTAGCCTGACCCTACGCCGACCCATTTGTAAGGCTGTCCTTTTCCCCAGCGGTGTTGTTTTCCCTGAGAGCTCTCCTGTAGGGTGGCCACCCCTCATCGGCGAGAGGTTTAATATTCCTCACCTGAGGTCAGGGTGCAGTGTTTGTATCCTGGGGACCTCTGAGCAGAGGGGCAGATTCTAAATGAGAGGAGCTAATGGCTGCTGCCTCATTTACATAACTTCACAGAGGTTAAGTGGCCACTTTCCATACTGCTGAAAAACTAGAGGCCTCAACTCTCAGTCCAGCTGTGTGTGTGTGTGTGTGTGTGTGTGTGTGTGTGTGTGTGTGTGTGTGTGTGTGTGTGTGTGTGTGTGTGTGTGTGTGTGTGTGTGTGTGTGTGTATGTGTGTGTGTGTGTGTGTGTGTGTGTGATGTGTAATGTTTGTCCTTGTGTTGGGGAAAAACTGGTCTGGTGCACAGGTGCGTGTGTGTGTACGCTTTGTGTGTGTGTGAATGAATACATGCTTCGTTGTGAAGGGCCAGCCCTCAGGAAGGCTCCTCTCTGTCCTGTAATAAATGAAGCCATTGGAGCCGGCGGTTGGAACGGCCAGGCACTAATCAGCCAGACCGTGCCTGGGAGAACACCCGGCGCGACGCCGAATCAATACTGTAGATCAGCGCTCCATCTGGCTGGAAAATGAGCGGATCACCATAAACATCTCGCCAAGCGCCGCGCCACACAATCAATGGCGGCCATATTGATTTAGTTATTGCGAGTTCATATGCTGTGGACAGTGTTAAACGTACATTCACCAGCCCGGGGGCATTCGTTAGGATGTTTAGTGGGAGCTGAGGACGTGACACAGGAGCCTGGGGGGAAGGGGTGTGTGTGCGTGTGTGTGCGTGTGTGCGTGTGTGTGTGTGTGTGTGTGTGTGTGTGTGAGGGAGAGAGAGGGAGGTGTTCAGGGTCAGAGCAGCTCCTTGGAGAAAACACAATGATAAACACTCAGATGCTTAAGAGGGGGGGTATATCAGCACATGTCTAAATACACAAAGCAACAACTGTTAAATTGTATGATAATCACAGGCATGGAAACACAGTATTTATAAAGTGTGTGTGTGTCTCTGCGTGTCTGCTCATGCTCATGCTCAATAACTTGAATGTAATTTCAATGATTTTTGCCTCAGTCTTCACAAGACAAATGAGTAGTGATTTGTATCTGTGCCCTGTGCCGTGAGTGCTGGTTGCTGGTTGACTGACAGGATTGCCTCTCTTCCGCCTATGCTGCAGGATCACAGAAGACTCCACGGCCACCACACTGGAAGCCCTGAAGGCTCGCATCCGAGAGCTGGAGAAGCAGATCCTCAGGGGAGACCGTTACAAGTGTCTCATCTGCATGGTGAGCACCTGTGTGTGCGTGCATGTGTGAGTGAGTGGGTGTGAGTGAGTGTGTGTGTGTGTGTGTGTGTCCCTCTTCTCAGTGGTGTCCTCATTCTCCTGTTTGCCTTTCACCCTAAACTCTTCATGATTGGAGTGTTAGAACACAAAGGTGTGTGATAAGCATTCTTCCTTTACCCCCCCCCCCCCCCCCACCCCCCCCACCCCCACCCCCACCCCCATCCCTCTCCTGCATGGCAGCAATATGAACCATCTCATACAACCCTCGCGTGTCAAAGGATTTCTATTGCAGAGTCCAGTTCATTTCAACTGTCTGTGAGCCATGGCAGATTCTTTTGGCCAGTTGTGAGCGAGTCATTGGTACATCTGCCTCCTGTCTCCTCCTCTCACGTGCTCATTAGAGTTACTCTGCTGTCCCGAGAGGTGGTCCTCAGCAGGGCGGGGTGGCGGAGAGAGACAGAGACAGACAGACAGACAGAGAGAGAGAGAGAGAGAGGAACAGGCAGGCGGGTCAGTCAGGCATCTGTTCTGGCCATCTCCCATGACTTTCTGAGTTTGGGAGAGTCAGGAATTAAAGGCAGCGCACACACCCCCCCTACCCCCCCCCCCCCCCCCCCCCCCCCCCCGAAAGGTCAGATCAGGCCCTGGGTGTGGAAGACGGTGGTGGTGGTGCATATTGATTGCTGTGGCCTCCTTGTCACTGTGCTGGTGTGACTCATTTGTCATTGCAGCTTGTCACCCTTCAGGAGGGTGGCAGTGCACTAGCCAAGTCCTCCTCCTCTGTCCAGCGTGGTATTTAAAAGGATTCAGACCTCTAGAGCACTACCACCACTATTGGCACTCGTGAGGAGGCATCATAGATGAATGTCCACCATCCATATCGGCGTGATCCATTTTCACCGGTGGAATCTTCATTGTTAAACAGATGTCTGTGTCAGGCAGGAAGTGTGTCCCAGTGGTTATTTTGCTTCTGTGCAGACGGGGAATTGAACAGGGGTATTGAGGCTGTCTAGCTGGGCTCTGCTCAGTGGAGGACCACTGCCACCTCCTGTTCGCTTCTAGAAAATTCAAGCCTAGATTTCCAATTCAATGCTCCATGAGTGGTATTTGATCTCTCAGTGCAGCTTGCCTCATACTCTGACCCTTATGTTTCTGCCGTAATGACTTTGCACCCGCCCGCTGCCATAGAGGGTTTTAGTTCTGATGTCTGAGACTCTGAGTGTTACAGAGCTGCAAGAGAAACTATTTGCTTGGCTCCTACCCTTGAGTGTGTTTCATTTAGTCATCATCAACCTTGTGTGTGTTGGTGTGTGTTGGTGTGTGTTTGTGTGTGTGTGTGTGTGTGTGTGTGTGTGTGTGTGTGTGTGTGTGTGTGTGTGGCTTATGTTTGAATGGACACACACTACAGGGCTCGCAAAATTGCTAGCCTGACAACCCGGAACAATCAAGTTTTCCCTGTCAGGCTACTGAAACAGCCTGTCTGACTGGCTTTCAGAATCCCCGAAGTGAAATCAAGTGTTCTCCTTTATTCGCCTTTTCTGATTTGCTGTTTGGAGGTAAAACTTTGACCGGGTTGTTGATCATTATGGTTTGTCGCTAGGAAGTAAAGTCGTTGTAGTTGGCATGTTTTTTTTGATGCCAGAGTCCTCTGCCACACCAGCATTCCATGTGAAATAGTGCACCAGAAATGATACTGTGATCAGTAGCCTACTGTTTTGTGCGAATAAAGGCTATAGGCAACATTTTATGAAAGATGTGGTGGCAAGGCAACCATAGTGGGGAGAGAAAGGAAAACAAACTTCAGGATGACACTTACATCTGTATGTTTATTCTTAAAATAATGAAACATTAGCCTACACCATGTATGCGCACCAGGCAAGAAACTTTCAATTTTAACTAACTAATGTTAGAACGCTAGAAATCTTATAGGCTAGATTCAATGATACAGGCCTAGTCTATGGGACAAAAAGCTAACACTAGCCCATTTGGGAGAGTGGTTTATTCTAAGATTGATTAACTGTCCAAGCCTACACATCAGTCTCTCCCGCTTCAGATGCAACTTTAGCATCACATCTGATCTGTCATTCCTTGACTTGTAGCTCTGTTAAACAATGTCAAGTCTGTAACATTTCTTTTTAACTTAATATTTAAAAACATCTGGATAGCCTGTAAGGTATAGATCTTTTTTTGTGCTTTAGTTGTTTGCGTTAACATTTGTGTGACTTGTTTTTGTGTTATAAGTTTATATTAAGTATGCATTTAATGCATTTAGAGATTCACATTCATAACTAACAAGGGCTTTTTTAGGGGGGATGGGGAGGATCACCACAGAGCAGTTTCGCTTAGGGCACCAAACTGGCCATCAGAAGTTCTGAAAAAAACAGAGGAAAAAGACCAAACTTTAAGGAGATGCAAATTGATACTTTATGATACTACATGTTTTTGTTGTTATTGCTTTCAACTATGGCTTTTTGGGAGGGTTAGCCTAGTTCGTTTCGGGCAATTAACATCTGAAGATTCCTCCCGCTAAGGGCTACCACAGATTTTGCGAGCCCTGTACAAAAACACTTTATGTGTTTGTGTGTGTGTGTGTGTGTGTGTGTGTGTGCGTGCGTGCATGCGTGTGTGTGTGTGTGTCATCCAGTGGCCACTGCGTTTTTTTATTTTTCTGAGTGGCGCTCTTGCCTGTCCCTGCAGAGGAAGCGATTCCCAGTAGGGCCCGAGGCCAAGAGCGCGGTGGGCCCTGGCAGGCGTGGGGGCTCAGAGGCCGTGCCGCTCAGCGTGTACTGCTGGTACAGAGGCTACCTCAAGGCCACCACCAGCAGCAGCAACAGTGCCAGCGGAGGCAGTGGCACTGGCGGCGGCAGCAACATTGGTGGCAGAAGTGGGATTAAGCAACTGGTCCCGCTTCGTAGGGTAAGGCTCTCTGTGCTCCCCGCCTGACCCCACGTCACTCTCACCGCACCCAGCCGTCCGCCCGCCCTTACCCCCAATCCCACACACCCACCTGCCTGTCCACCCTCCTGCCTGCCTGCTTGCCTGTCGGGAAATTGGCACCGCTTCCCGTGCTGGGACCGTCTTGGTGCTGTTGACAGGGTGTGGTTTGTGTTGTGTGTGTGTGTGCGTGTATGTGTGTGTATGTATGTCAGTGTTCGATGTGCCTTTTAATGTATGGTTGATCTATTTTTCTTTTCTTTAACCTCACTCTCTTGCCTTCTCTCCCTGCTCAGGATTCCTACACAATGCCGCTCACCTCCATCCAATGCTGGCACGTTCACTGTGAGGAATGCTGGCTTAGGACTCTGGTGAGAACACAACACCGCACCCCACTGCATAGCACCACATCGCACAGCACTGGTTCAAAGTCTGCTATTTCTGAAGTTTGCCGTCCATCTCCTCTCCTCCCGTGGACATTCTCTCACAGTAGTGGGAAGTGGCTGTAGTGGACAGCGAGTTCTCTGAATGTCTAGATCAACACTGAGGTGCAGGTGTTAACATGCAGTGGATGAGGTTCTCTCAAGGCCGTGCAGTTACTCAGGATGGTGTTGCTCGCTCGCTCGCTCGCTCCCTCTCTGTGTGTGTTTGTGAGAGTGGTTTGAGGTAATGAAGTAGTTCATTGGCAGTGTTGCCTAGTTGAGTTCCAGAGTAGAAGAGGTTGATTCTGAAGGCGTTTGAAGCACGAAACATTAGTCTTGAGCGTAACGCTTAAAAACACTACCCCTCACAGCACGGCAACCTTTTGGAGGTGTAAATATAGCACGCACGACCCCACACACATGCCTCTATCATACACAATACACACAACCCCACTCACATGCCTCTATCATACACAATACACACAACCCCACTCACATGCCTTTCACACACATACTGTACACACAACCCCACACATGCCTCTCTGGCACTCAATACACACAACCCACAACACATGCACACAACCCCACACCCATGTCTGTATCCCACACACACACACACACACACACACACACACACACACACACACAGTGCAGGCAGCACTAAGTCAAGTCAGATCTTTGGATGTGTGTGTGCTGTTTGATTATTATTCCACAGAAGGACCCCCTCAGGGAGCCTGGTTGCATTACCCGCTAACGCGCTCTTGCTGCTACACACGGAAGCAATTAATAAGAAAATGTTTCCAAGCCCCAGCCCTTTTCCAATATGTAATATATTAAATCAGCCACGCTCCCTCCTTCGTTTTCATCTGGAGGCCTTTGAGTGCTGCACAGCGATTAAGGCTTGACAATGCAGAGCACACCCGAGTGAGTGTGTGTGAGAGAAAGTGTGTGTGTGTGTGTGTGTGTGTGTGTGTGTGTGTGTGTGCGCTGCGCTGCCCTGCCTGCAGCTTGTTTCTAATGCAGGCATTAAACTGTTGCCTGAAGACAGCAATAAAGGCCGCGCGGCGGGGCTCCCTGCGTCTTGATCAAAGTAAATGCGTGTAATTCGGTTAGCCGTCAGCCGCTGCTTTATGACGCTGATCAAGCACAGCGGTAGCTGGCGCACGATGTGAGGAGCCCACACCTTACCCTGGCCTCATTAAAATCAGGTATCCCCCCCCCCCCACACACACACACACACACACACATACACACACAAACACACACACGTCCTCATGCCAAGCCCCCAGCCACTCCCGCTTCCGAACCCAGACTGAAAGGCCCCGGCCTGGGACGCTTACAGAAGTGAGAGTCGGAGGAGGAGGAGGAGGAGGAGGAGGAGGAGGAAGGGGGGGTTTAGAGGAAAGAGATCCCTTGCTCGGGGTTGGACAGGAAAGAGCGCTGGCCAGTGGGCCTCGTGCTGTTGATAGAGCATTGCATTGTCTTCCGCCCTCCAGCCAAACACACAGGCCTTTGTGTGCCTGGCCCAGAGAGGGAGGATCCGTAGGCCCGCGTGGGTTTGAAGGCGGCCCGGCGCTCCTGAGCGGAGCCACAAATCCTCTTAACACACGGGTGCGAGGGCACGGGGAAAGGCCACGCTCCCCTGGACCGGCCGCCACACGGAGACGCCGCTGTTTGCTAACAGACGTGTGCACTCATGTCTGGACACCCCCCAACCTCTGTCAGCCCCTAACATACATCACTCTTAGTGCTTAATACACACACGTGGACACACTGTATGTACACTGGACTGGGGTTAGTTCCTGCTTCTCCGCATTCCTGCTATTCCAGGCCCTCGTGGGAATGCTTGCTATGTGCCCTGGCTGTGCACACAGTAGTCAACGGGTGTGAAAGTCGTGTCAGGCGGCATTTTCTAAACGGTTACGCCAGACATCTGAAGCTTGACGGCCGCGTTTACCCTGCGGCTTTAATCTTTGCGTTCCGACTTGCCATAAACAGGAAAAAGCCGAGAGAATAGATGTCTTGGCTAGATAGATAGGTTTCCATAGACTGCAAGGGCCGCTTCATGTTTCTAACTGGTAGGTGAGGGTTGATTTATGCTGGCTGGTCTTAGGGTGATTTTTGCTGTGGTGATGGTGTGTTTTACTTTCCTTAGTTCCTTTGTTTGTGTGTGTGTGTGGGGTTAGGCTCAGGCAAAAAGACCACACATCTCTCATCTCCTGTTGTCTTTTATGGCGTGGGGAGTTTTAACAGCTCCTGGCACAGACTCAGAGTGGTAGGCAGTGGGCGTGTGCCACCAGGGAGGGGTGGATTCCCTGGCACACCGAGTCTTTGATGCCCCCATGTGCAGCTCAATTGGAGCTACTGTTACCATAAACACACACACACACACACACACACACACACACACACACACACACACACACACACACACACATTACAGGCATGCCTTCAAGGGACTGCTTAGAAACAGAATGTTCTTGGAATCACTTTAGAGGAGAAAGGCTAGACTCCTAGCTACCTAGCTGCCTTTGTCCCTGTTCTCTCCCTGGGTTTAAGTGGCTGAGTTAACCACACAGTTGTGTGCCATTCAGGTGGGCTAGATATGTGCTTACTCTGTTGCTTCTCTCCCACAGGGAAACAAGAAACTCTGCCCACAATGCAACACCATCACGTCGCCCGGGGACCTCAGGAGGGTTTACTTGTGAAGAAACATGGCTACCGACTGGATGCTAACTCTTCGCCTCTTCAGTTTTTGATTCCAATTTCCACTTGCTCTCAGTGTTCTTTTTTTCCCCCGTTGTTTTTCTTTTTGTTTTGTTTTGGTTTTTGGTCTCCATGAAGGCCCTGGAGGTTTCCCCTCGTTTATCCAGATGTAAGAGACAAACTTTTGTCTTTTAATGAACTTCAGAGGGGATGACCGATGAACCAGGCCGCAGGACAGACACTCTTAGGGTCCATTTTGAGACACAGCAGTCCACTCTGAATGGCTGCTCTTAATAAAGAGCAAGCTGCCCTCCTGTGGTGGTCTGTGGTAGAGCAACTGGTACTTCCTGCTCCGCCCTCCTCTATGCCCTCCCTCCACCCCCCCCCCATCTCTCACTGTCGCCCTCTCTGCCGCTCCCCATCTCTCCTCCATCTCCACCCCGATGGAGGAGAAGTCCCTGCTCCTGCTGCGATGTCCTCTCTCTCTCCCCACCCCACGCCACGACCGCCTGACCACTGAACAATTAAGGAGGGGGGAGAACTGAGGGGGAAAGAAGACAAAAAAAAGAGAAATATCAACTTCTGAGCTTTGAAACCAAATGGACGACTGCTAACCTCCTGTGGGACTCATCTTTGTGTGTGTTGAGTTACTGCCTCCCTGCATTTCTTCTTTTGTGGTGTTCTAGTGAAGTCAACCAAAATTCAATGAATCTGTGCAAGCACATGTAAAAAAAGTCTATGTATGTTTACAGTGTTGTGAGTAAATGACATAGAGAACGCTTGTATACACACACACACACACTCTCACACATACATGCATACATACACACACATACACCCCAACACAGAGGTATATATTAATAAGGTCCAGTTTTAGTTTGGGTGCGGGTGGTATTTGGGTAGGTTGGGGCCATGTTAAAAATCTTTGGGGTAAAAAAAAAAAAAAAAAAAACATGAAAACCCTCTGTATTTTTAAACAGATGTTGTTGTCTTGAGGTTGAAGTTGTATTTCATTGTACAGGAAGAAATTTAAGTAATAATAATAATAATAAACTACTCAAACTAGGAATTAAAAAGGTTTAGATGGTGTACATTTTTCATTCAGTCATAAACTCTAGTATATCTAATGCCATGGAGACTATGTTTGACTTTTTTATGAGGAGTCAATATATTTCCTTTGAAATGACCCCCACAGTACCTCCTGAGTGCGTTATGATGGCCTGTGTTGTAATCGAATTCTGAGTGTTTGCGCCACTGAGTGGCCAGCCGTGGCAGAAGGGGAAACAGACACAGGAGCTCCCCACAGTAACACAATCTGATCAGTGACAAGATGTGCAGAGGAGTCTCGTAGTATTACTGTCTCAGAAAGGCTTAGCTAGTTGGTTTTTACTAAACTGCAGTGTGGTGGGGAATTGCACAGGTCTGCCGCGTCCTTACACTTCAGACCAGTGTTTGTGTGTGTGTGTGTGTGTGTGAAAGTGACTGAGTGTGTGAGTGTGTGTGTGTGTGTGTGTGTGTGTGCCCGCCCGTGAGGAGAGATACCCACAGGACCCCCGTCCTCCTGAGGCTGGACACTAACTTGATCCCCTCCGACCTACCCAGCCAGCCCAGACAATGTGCTTTGTGTTTGTAAAACTATGTATCCTGTGATTTCTGTATCAGTGTAAGCAAGGGGGAAAAAAGATAAAACATATACAATGGGAAAGACGGGTCTTTGCTGTTCATGGCACCACAGTAAAAATTCCCAATCTTGTGTCAGATTTGGAGTCATTTCACAGCCCTGACCCACCTGCCCACTGCAGAATGGCATCATCGCCCTTGCGCACGGGATTGGAGTACTGGAGATGTTACAGTCTGTCTGCGGCACGGTAGATTAAACGGAAGCTCCTCAGTGCTGCTCATTCAAACATAATGACTGTCATAGTTTTGTCCCTGCTTCAGTCCCATATAAGGCCATTAGAGAGACCTTTATGAGCCTTTATGCGGCAGATTGAGACACTGCACTCCACTTGGAGCTTCTGCTCTGTAACACCCCCCAGTTTGAAGCCGATGCTTCTGCTCTGTAACACCCCCCAGGTTGAAGCTGATGCTTCTGCTCTGTAACACCCCCCAGGTTGAAGCCGATGCTTCTGCTCTGTAACACCCCCCAGTTTGAAGCCGATGCTTCTGCTCTGTAACACCCCCCAGTTTGAAGCCGATGCTTCTGCTCCGTAACACCCCCCAGTTTGAAGCCGATGCTTCTGCTCCGTAACACCCCCCAGTTTGAAGCCGATGCTTCTGCTCCGTAACACCCCCCAGTTTGAAGCCGATGCTTCTGCTCCCTCCTCAGCCCCCCTCATCTGGAGTACTAACACGGCCTGCCCCAAAGATGACCGATTGCACAAGATGACTGTGTGAGATGATTTGTGTCCTTGTATATTCTTGATAATGGTACGTGTCCTTCCCGTTTGTAAACTACATTTGACATTAATTAAATGATTGTAAATCTCAAACGGCCACAATGTCCTGGCATTTTTCCCAGGTCTCTCCGTAGCTCTCGTCAGAAATCCTGTGTTGCACTAGGCTTGTGGGTCCACATATACAATTACATGGCAGCCTGTGAAATGTGTCAGGTAAGTGACTGTTGGCAAGTAAACATGTTTATACAGAAAACCAAAAAGCCACTAAAAACAGCTATTTGCTCTTCATTTAAAGGCCTTTTGGGCCATAGCAAGTCAACCCACTGTTTTCCGTAGAGTAGCCACTTCTGCGAGTGATTTAAGGTCTATATTGATGGACTTGTTTGAAAGAGCTAATATTTCTATTTTATGGCTAAAGTAGCCAATAAGACAATAGAAGTGGAAACTGGATGACTTTGTTATGGAGATTTTACTGGATTTTTCAGGCTTTATTGCCACCTAATGGTTGTCTAAATGCACTAACGTTTGCTTAAGCTGCCCTGGTGTACATGGGAAACGAGGCTGGTTTTTACTTTAATAATGGGAAAATATGCAGGGCTAAGGAATAAAAAAGCCTTCATCAGCATCAGAGGCTCGTTGAGAAAATTACTAAGAATTACTACAAGATGATCACTGAAAGCGGTCCTGTCTCCTCCCTCTGCCATTGTTCTGATCCATGGCCAGGCCTTAAATTCATGCAGTATTGCTTTGCCGACACAAATGTTACAGCGAACATTACCTAAATGTTCCTAAGTGCTCTCAGATGGCAATAAAACAGTGATATGTATATTGGAAAATCAGCAGGGGTAGCAGCGAAGCCCTTTTAAAACCCTCCACTGTTTATAAAGTTTCTATGGATAGCATGCTGAAAGGCAGAGCATGTAAACCAGTCTCTAAGACGCTAACCAACTGCAGCCCTGATAAAAAATAAGCACTGATATAAAATGAGCACTTGCATATCAACAGAGCTGCCTGTGGTTTGCAGGAAGATCACAGCCCTTCACTGTTTAATCTATAGTCTGACATTGCTGTCTAACGCCACTTAGTTTTCACCAATTTATCTCAAATTCCTCAAGCAAGGTTATCTGTCAGAGGCCATCACTGTGAAATGGAGGGATTAAGTAGCTCTTCACGACCATCACCGAGCATCATATTCACTGCTTAGAGCCTGGCAGATCAATCGGGTTAGGATTGATCTGTGGACACGCATGTTCTTGACCCTCTGTGTTTTAGGTTATTTGGAGGTCAAAGATGTCGGGGGGGGGGGGTGACGATAGCCCCACCGCCGGAGACACACACTCCAGATGACGATATTGCCTCTGTCGCCATTGACTTCAGTTTACATCGGAGGGGGTAGCTGATTTCAAGCCACCATGGCACAGCCTTCCCCAGACCCTTAGGCCTGGCAAGCAGCAGGGCCCAGACACCGGAGCGATCCATACCGCTGCATTAGAGGGCCTGTGGGGCAGCATCGGGTTACACCTGGGGTTGCTGCCTGAGAGGCTGCGGGTGGGGGCAGGGGGGACCAGGAAGTGGGGGTCCTGAATGGAAAGCAGATCTATAGAAATTGCGTTTGGAGGTCAAAGCTTCAACTGACAGGGGCGGCACAGTGGAGTGAAGTGGAGTGGAGGGCATTATCGCCAGTTTACAAACATCTCCACTGACCCCGATCGATAGGACAGGCCTCTGCTGCCTTGTTCGGTGATTTCCTCTCTAGCATCGCCTGTCTGTTGGTGTAGTAATTCACACCTGGTCTCTTGGCCCGCTCAGCTGCACTGCCTGTGGCCTTCTGATCACCCTCTTCCTCCCCAGCTCTCCATACAGAGCCACTACAACTCATTCAATTAGGCAGCTCTCTCCACTATGGCCTTTTCAACATGATTGATCCAGAGAAGATGGTTGCTAGTGGGTTTGCCTGAGGTTTTAGATGGGGAACTGCGTGAGGCATTGTTGTTCATTACCAACCACCCAGGAATGAATCCATAAAAAAGGGTGACAATTGCTGTTAATCTTGATAAATTGTATGCATGCAAAGCTTAAGACGTTATTACTTTTATTTTCCAGATTGCCTTCGTAATAATGAGGCACAACAGGAATGCCAATAACCTTTAAACCTTTTTCAGCTTTTCTTGTTTCGAGTTGTACAAAAATGTAAAGTATCTAATGGGCTAATTTCTGGTTTTTCTAAATAATTAGAGCTTAACAAAAGTCGAGCCAGACTAGTGGAATTCCTACAGAGCCCTTCTGCGGCTTTTGTGCTTAATCTCATGATTACAGCCCTTGCTAAATGACTTTCATATCCGCGCACCCTTAAGAGATCGCCCAATGACATTATGAGGATTTGGAAGAGCGTGTTCCCTCTGTGGAAAGGCGAGGCTGGGATGGCTTTTGTGAGTGTTCATGGAAGGGATTACTGTCACCTTCATCACAAAGGTTCGGAACTGAATGCACAGGTGCAAAAGTTAACACAGCTGCCTTGTCATGCTTGTCTCGTTTAATGATTGCGTGCTAGTATACGCATGTTTGTGCGTGCGTGCGTGTGTGTCTCTGTGTGAGTGTGTGTGTGTGTGTGTAACATTTGGGTGCATGAGAGACAAATGGTTTGTGAAAAAAAACAGATAATGACACGCATAGGCAATAATGTAGTCCGAGTCATGGTATCTGACCTTTTACTCTGCAGCCTTGACCTACCCTGTAGGCATGATGTTTGTGGCGCTCTTAAACAAGCCCTGGTCCTCTCCCCTCTGGCCAGTCTCACACTAGAAGGGCACTAGAGGACAGGAGTCAGGTATAACCACACTGCTGATATCAATCTGTCCTTTAAGGTCTTCCAGGAGGGAGGCCAAGAGTCTGGGGTTATAATTACACCCAGGCATGGAGGGAAGCCTCTGGGTCTCAGGGGCACTAGGAAGAGGTTAAACCGCCAGAGCACTACCACAGCTCAGGACATTTTTTTGACATGCTTCTAAAGCCACAATAGTGGCATATATCCTATAAGTAATAGTTTACAATTGTCCTTGTGTTTTCTGTGCATGTTCATACTTCATTTGAGGTGTTTTTATACATTTATTGACAATTTAGAGGGCCCGATCATGTAAACAAATATGTGAAGTATGGATACAGAGAAACAGAGAAGCAAAGTATGAAATGTAATACACACAATAACAACATGCTTTTACAGTTACATCATCAGCATATATTCATGTAAAGAAACCTTTAGATTTCTGGATATGAAAAAAACGAATTGCTGCATCATGTTGGCTCTTCTGTGATGGTATGGGATATTTACTCTGAATATCATTCATACTATGCATATTTGAACCATTACTTCGATGAGTATTTTACACGTTAAGAACAAGTGTTTCTGAGGTCAGGGGATATCGGTTTGAGTGGGTTCTTCCTATGTGAATGCAGTTTTTCTTTCTCATGCAGTGAGGGGGATTGACCACATGAGGGCACTAGCTGTCAAAAAGTCTTCCAGTCCAGCAGCAAATCTTTGTCAAGTCATACGGTCAGAGCTTGGTATTGCAAACTAGAGTAAATATTACGGACTCAGGTCATTGCCAGAGTGTGTTTTTTATAGTTTTGTTATACTACCTTTAGGATTATTATATACATATCCCATACTTGTTCCCAAATTCCAATCCTATACTTTTATTTAGTGGAGAAAGTCATTCTATTTGTGTACACCAAAAGACATAATTATTCTTTGTGATCCTTGAATAGAGTTCATTCCTTTGCTGGTTTTCATTCTGGATTTGAACATTTAATGTTTTTTATTGGCGTGGTGCCTGAGTCAGTCTTGCGTGTTGCACCTACGTTGTTTTTCCATTGAACGTTGTGGTCCGGTCATGGTAGGATTCGATATAGTATATACCGTGGCAATGGAATCCTGTTAGCATGGTTTTGAAAGTGTGAAGCATGCTTAATAGAAAAGGGAAATAAGACAGATATGAGACCTGTTACCTGAACCCTGCAACCACCCCACCTGCCCACAAACACCTGAAGCCCCAGACCACTGTAGACCCCTCCCCCTCACCACCAGCCCCTGCCCTCAGAGCCCCAGACCCCCTGTTGTCAGGCCAGCCGCCCGGTGCAGACAGAGCGCAGACAACCCAGCCGCCAGCCAGTGGCGGGACGCTCGGCCCGGCATATCAGCCACTTCATCTGTCCCCTTCACCACGCTGCCTTTCATCTCCTGTCAGTGCCCCAGGGCCGACACTGGGCCTTTGTGTGTGTGGCTAGGAGGGGGATAGGAGAGAGGATTGGGGGGAGGCGGGTGCTATGTGATTGGGTTTAAAGGTGGGGGGTTGGGGTGTAGGTGCTCCCCCTCTCCCCAGTACAGAAGGGGGAAGGGGGCTGAGATCCAGCCATAGGCTGTCAGTAGTACAGTACCTGTGTTCTCCGACCAGAGAGATGACAAGTACAGCATCACTGCTGGACCACACACACACACGCACGCACGCACGCACGCACGCAAGCGCACACACACACACACACACACACACACACACACACACACACACACACACACACACACACACACACACACACACACACACACACACACACACACACACACACACACACACACACACACACACACTCACACACACAGGCACAGCACATCTGCACAAGTCAACCATACTCTAAAAATCACACAACACTTTATATTTATTCCATATTCTTGAAAAATCAAGCTTTACAATTGGTAATTCACAGTATGCATCTATAAACGCTGAACTTCAGTATTCATTACAGATCAAGCCTTTCCTATTGGTGCCTAATTATGGCACTGACATAGTTTCATCCACTCCACCTGAGTTTACCTAAGCTTAAAATAATGTAATCTCGCTGTATTCTAACTGTAAGTTAGTGTAACAACATACTATGCACAGTCTGTCATCCAAGAACAGAGGGTTTTCAAGGCCACTAATCCTGTTCCATTGTTTCTCCCTCCCTCTCTCTCTATCTCTCTCTCTCTCTCTCTCTCTCTCTCTCTCCCTGAGCCATAACTTCTCTCCTGCAGTGCCCGTGCTTCTGTTTGTCTTCCTGTGGGATATGTTCAGCTAACTGAATGATAATACCCCTAATTGGCTACGCTAATCCCTGTCATAAGCTCGTGACTGCACCTTCGTTGGTTTGAAGGGTTGTGTCTGTTAGGGGTAATACTGTATCAGGGAGTTTTTACAGAGCTGGGTAAACATCACACACACACTCCAACAAACAGGAGGACAATGCATGATCAAGCTGGCTTTCGGGCGGGGTTAATACACTTAATACACTATGTTTTCTTTTGTTTTGTGTTTTAATAGCTATCAAATGAGTTGTCTGTTGCTATGTCCAGTCACCCACAAGCTTGCTTGTGGATTTAGAGAGTAAACCAGGGCCGGTATCTGTGTCCAATTGGCAGGCAGTACGTGGAGAAGGATATTTGAGGAACAACACTTAGTGGGTTCAGGTAAATTGGTAAACCACACAAATGCCTTGACAATTTCAAACATGGCTGTTTCTCAGCATGACTGTAAACAAGTTGTAGACAGGGTGTAAACAGGAAGTCTGTCAATGCATCATGTAGTCTTTACTGTGGGGCACACGTGAAAATCACTCTTACAGTAGCGTGGAGAAATCAGCAAGTTGTCACACAGCCACAACTATCTCTCCGGCCCATGCAGTAGGGTCTGTTTATGTGTATTCTATACGTCTAATGTGCTTGAACGTCCTCTACTCCCAAACAGCACAACAGGCACTTTGGTGGCCCTGGATGTGACTATGGGAATCACCCCTGCTGCATATCAGCAGTTCACAACTTGTCCGCTGGAGTTGGGGCTGCCTGTATTACCATGTTTGCTCACTGTAAGTACGATATACGCGTGTGTGGCCCTCAAAGAATCCCCCAGGTCTACAAAGTAAAGAAACTGTAGAAAAGTCTCTGTTTATGTAGAAACAGTACATTTCTACAGTATATTTGCAGTTACTGATGTAAACAGACACAGGTCTATCTCTGTAGGGACCTTTTCCATGTAGTCAGGCACTTATCATTACATTATGAGCCGGTCAGTGGTGGAAAAAAGCAGTTTACTTTGATGTGGATGCATGCCCCATAAGATTACATCAGTAGTTTTGTAGTTGCCGGTTATGGCATTCTAACTCAATAAACTGGACCGAAAAATTAGACCCAATAAGATGGGAAAATAAGGCCCAGGTTAAAAAAATCCTGAATCTTTCCTTCCCACTGGAGGAGGAGAGAAGAAGGGAATAGTAGGAACATCTAAATTAGAATAAAAAAGACGAATAAGTGTGGAAGGAGAGGGGATTAAGCAGCAGTTGTATGTGTAGTGTTATCTCAGACAATAACATGCTGATTCCTCTGGTCAACATGGGATCAGTGGAGGGAGCAGTGTTGACTCTTCCTTGTCCATCATCCCTGCTGGGAGGACTATTGTTATCAGTGGGTCTGTAGAC